>NW_007578972.1:70803-75613 GCF_000690725.1 Stegastes partitus | reverse complement strand
GGACAACTGGCCAACCAGAGAGGCAGACAGATAAATGGGCAACCGGCCAATCAGTCATAAGTCAGTTCAGTGTCATCGGAGGCCAAATCTGAGACTTTAGATCATCCAGACCTTTTAGTCTTTTAGGACCAGCTTAAAGTTCTTGAAGCATCTGGTTTGTTTGTTTCTGGCGTCGGAGGTAAACACAGCTGTGGAACCCTGTGGAACATGACTAACTCCTCACCAGTCAGACATGAACTAACTGATGACTATGATTTAAACCTGCCTGGAGCAGTTTTATTTATGATAATAATAATAACAGAGTTCTACACTTCAGCAGGGTCTGGGTTCTTCATCAGGCGGTCTGTTCTCTGGTTCTCCATCATGGTGGCAGCAGAGCCGAGGGTCTGTAGCTGCTGCATTCGAGGCTGCCATGTTACAAGACAATAAATAGTTTGAGGGCGTCAGGACTCAGGTGGCACATCTGAACAACACACACCTGTGCATCACTCGTGTGTGTTGCCATGACAGCAGATGATGAATGGCATTATTAGGACAATAACAACAGCGCTGGCACCACGGCGACGGCCAACCAGAGCGCGGCCACAGACGGCCGTCCCTGGGCAAACATGGCCGACACCGCCGCCAGATGTTACACCAGGAATGTGTGTGTGTGTGCGTGTGCGTGTGCGTGTGCGTGTGCGTGTGCGCGTGTGTGTGGAGGCCCGAGGCAGTTTGTCAGCTGCAGGGCTGAGAGGCAGATTGTGTTGGCACGAGGCTGAGACACACACACACACACACACACACACACACACACACACACATAGCTTTTGTTTCCAGGTCGACTTGTCCACGTTGTGTGTGTATGTGTGTGTGTGTGTGTGTGTGTGTGTTGCTGTGAGGACCTTCCTGCTCTAATATAAAGTCTCAGGTTAAAGTGATTCATTCTTTGTTGCAGCTTCTTTCACGCAAACCACAGTGACAGAGACTCGGTACCAGATCAGTCCACAGGTCCGACAGAACATCCACTGAGTTCATATAAAACTGAATCTCGCAGCAGATGAACAAGTGTTTGTGTCCTAAACACGGAAAACTCTGTCACAGTTGATGATAATCAAACTTATATTTTACCAGCAGTTAAACAAAAACGTCCTGACAGCTGTGATGGAGTTCAGGACTCACCTGTAGCTGCTGACTTACCTGATAAACAGTGACTGTGTGACAGCTCACCTGTCTGAGGTGAACTAAAGTCACAGCTGCTGTTAGATCTGATCGTCCTGTCTGTATTACTGGGGGTTCACAATGAATTCAATGACACATAACGAAATGCAAAACGACCACAAACAACACAAAGTGAAGATGACACGACAGGAAAATGACACAGAATGTCACAAACCACTAAAAACACACATGAACTGTCCACAAAGGCTGGAAAAGGCCAGAATGAGGCTCCTGCAGTGAATGTGAGCTTCTCTCTCCTGTGGATCCTGCTGATGTCTGATGCTGCAGATTTTTAATAAACTCAGAGGAACGACTCCTGAACAGCTGGAAGCAACTAGCTCTAGCTGTGCCGCTGCAGGTCAGACTCAGTCCGACCTCGTCAGATCGCCGTCACCACTTTTCCAGAAAAGTGTTTATTCAGAGTTGAAGCCGACGTGTTGAGATGAGCTGGATGGAGGCCTGCAGGGGGCGCTGCAGTGGCTCTAAACACACACTTACATCTGTATTTAATGTCTGTACCACAGTTTCGTTGTCACCAACGGTGACTCGTCTCGCAGCGGGACCCTCCACTTCACCATCGAGCTCGGCGACCGCATCCCTCCGACCCTCCACCGCAACACCGGCCTCCAGCTGCAGGACGGTACCACGGCGACCATCACCGCCGACCAGCTGCAGCTCACCGACCCCGACAGCGCCACCGTCAACCTGAGCTACGTCATCACCGAGCTGCCGCAGTACGGAAAGCTGCTGCTGGGCGGGGCCCCGCTGGCTCCGCCCCTCAGGTTCCTCCAGACCGACGTGGACCAGATGAACCTGGCTTACCGGCACGACCCGAGCAGCCCGGCCCACATCGACAGGTTCTACTTTGTACCAAGTGACGGAACCAACAGAGGATACCTGGAGTTTGGACAGCTGAGGGAGGAGCCGGCAGTGTTTAACATCCAGGTGAGCCACAAACACAGCACACCTGTTCAGGTAACTGTAAGACTGACTGTGTGTGTATAAATGTATATTTGTATATTTATCTATTCATCCTGTCACCTCGACTAAAGAACAGAACACAATCAACTGGACTACTTTAACCTGAATAGAAAATGTTTAGAGCGCTTCACAGAACGGTCCTCATGCAGATGCAGGTCACATGTCACCACCAGGTGTGTGCAGAGGATGCAGGTACAGACCTCAGGTGTGAACAATTCTCAGATTCTGCAGGTTCAGATGGTTCTGCTGAACCTGTGGATGTCAGCTGATGAAGCTGCTGATGAATATTTGAAGCTCCATCACGTTACCTGCTCTCAGGCAGCCAGGTGCTCCACATCACGTCCTCTGAGACCCAGAGGCGGCTGCTGATTGGACGACACGCTGACGTGTGTGGCCTGATTTCAGTGTGTGTGTGTGTGTGTGTGTGTGTTCATGAATATTTGAACCTACAGATTCTCAGTCCTTCACTCTGTGGATCAAACAGCCTTTAAAGGTACAAATGTAAAGAAGATGAAACACTTGAGGTGATTTCTGATGTCAGGAGGCAAAATTAAAACCAGAGAACATTAATAAATATAAAATAAATATCAAGTAAAAGCCGCAGAAACTTGCTGAACTCACAGAAGAAATAAAACTTTAACTAGCTGTTCTAAAAACAACACAAAAATAGTTTTAGAGCTCAAACTCTGAGTCCGTCCATCAGAATAAACCTCCAGAGATCCACATAGACCAGACGGGAAGCCGCTTCAGATCTCCATCAACAACATTTTACTACTTTAACTATAAAACCTTTGACAGCTGGTTAAGGCAAGAGGAACTGGCTTAAATAGGTACATGTCTAATTAATTAATGTTCTGTTATAGTGAATCAGCAGGAACTTTATATTTCTGGTTGTTATGTGTGAAACTGTGTGAAATTTCCATTAAGTGTTCAATATTCATCATTAACTCATTATTATAAATTTACAGCATAACTTAGGTCAGTAAATTAAAATTGTAACATTTAATTGATTAATTTTCCTATTTTCATAATTTTCTCTCTTTTACTGATTATTTAATAAGCTCAGATTTTATTTTTATTATATATTTTCTATTATAATTTCATTTTTATTGTCAAAATTTCGACTTTTTTGACTTATTATGTTAAACTTTTGACTATATTATTTTTTCTAACATATTTACATTTTTAATGTCATCATTTAAATTTTACTATAGTTACATTTTAAATAACCTACTTTTTAAATTAGAATTCTTTAAATTAAATCATTTCAACTTTTGAAGTAATAATTTTGACTCTTCCTTTTACTGCTTTAACGTTTTGTCTCAAAAATGTCATTGTTTCATTGTTTTAATTTTTATGTCATCATTTTGACACTTCAGGTGATGTTTTAAATTTAACCTTTTAATTTAAAATTGGATTTTCATATTTTAATGTCCACCTGAACCCCACTTTCAGCCAGAAATATCGAATCAGAAACGCAGCCGACTAAAAATCTAATGTGATCAAAGTTTCCCTCAGTAGTGATTTTTAATTAATTTAGTTTAATAGCTGATGATAGCAGGAAGTGATTCTGAGTTTCAGACACAAACTAAATTCAGGCGACGCTGATGAAGGATTTAATAAAAATCATTCACAGGGAAGCTGAAATGAGCCATTTTACAGTAAGTGAAAGGATCATTATTACTAAATGATCAATATCTGATCATTTACACACACAGAAGTCACAATTCATTTACTGATGATTCTTCAAAAACAAGAAAAAAGCATCTTATTGATTTGCAGATTAGAGTTGAAGCTAAGAGTTTTCAGTCGATGTTGAGCGTCTGTGCTCATTTAACTCATGTTTAATATTATTTTTGTCTTTAACACATTTTGCTGATTCTCAGGTTCAGACCACTGAGACGTTAAAGCAGCTCGACTTTGGTTTTGCTTCACAATTAGCTCTAATGATTCTTGTCTTACTTCTCTGTGAATAAAAAAGAAGAAATGAAATAAAGTTATTTCAGCAGAATGACAGAAGCGCAGCTGCATTAGGACATGAATCAGTGGTACATAGGACACCAGCGCCTCCTGGTGGCAGGAGGCTGAACTGCAGCCTGACAGGGTTTAAACATCTGAACACAAACTGATCTGAAGTTCTGCTGCCAGACTCAACCAAAAAACACAAGGATTTGGAGGTAAAAGCGTTTCATTATAATGTCAAAAAGGAAGACAGATCAAACCGGTACAGGGCAGGAAGGTGAAAGAGGTGACAAGTAGGTGTGTTAACACCTGGTTAGTTCTGCTCTCATGTCTCCACCGTCACTGAAACTGTGAATATTTGACTGGAGTCTGGTTCTACAGATATCTGTGCAGCCACAGGACTGAGTCTGGTCCTCTGAGCAGTGGATCTTCCTTCCAGACTCTCGCCGTGTTCCGGGTGGTTCTGGCATTAAATCAAACACCTGCTGCTGTGTTCAGGTGGATCGAGTGGACCGGACGCCTCCCAGTCTGACCAGCAACAACAGTCCCAGCTCGGTGGTGGATCTGGGCGCCGGGCGGTACGGCATCTTCATCACCAACAAACACCTGCAGGCGTCCGACCCGGACAGCAACACCGAGGAGCTGCAGTTCTCCATCAGCAGGCCGC
>NW_007578972.1:66662-70244 GCF_000690725.1 Stegastes partitus | reverse complement strand
CAGGTAGAACATGGCTGCAAGTAGAACCCGGTTGCCAGTCCGGTTATCTGTGTGAGAAATGTTAGTTAAAAATCAACGTTCTCCGGTTTGTGTTCTTCTGTTTGCTGTGAATCAAACTTGGACCTTTCAGTCTTTTTAACCTGATATTTTAACTTCGTGGTTTGACTTTTATTTATTACTTTTGTTCATTTTATGTTTCTATTAAGTTCTAACCTGATAATAAAGTCGAAGTGTTCGGTCCGATCAGGCGCCTACATCCGAGGTCGGTTCACCCAGCGGGATTTGGACCGGCGGTTCGTGTTGTTTGTGGTTCCTGCAGACGTGGAGGTGACAGCCGACAGCTTCCAGTTCATCCTCAGCGACCCAGCAGGAAACGTTGCGCTGCCACAGCTGTAGGTTTGAAGACTTGGTCGTCAGAATCAGCAGCAGCGTTTGATAGAATGACGGACTCAGTGTCTCCGCAGGCTGCAGCTGTCCTGGTCTCGGGTCGAGCTGTCCGCCACATGCTACAGAACCTGTGAGACGGCCAGAACCCTTCAGATCCAGATCCAGCGCAGCGGCAAGAGCATCGACCCAGCTTATGTTGCCATCCAGGTGAGTCGTGCTGGTCCTGCTGCAGCTTTGCTCCATGTTCTCACAAATATCCGAGCTTTGATCAAAAAGTTCAGAGTCTGCTCCTGATTGGAGGTAGCCTCCATCAGAGGTCCTGATCTGGAAACATGTTGGCTCCATCTGGGACCAACCTGCTGGACTGAGTCCAGACAAGAACCTTCAGCTGGAGTTTAATGATGGAGGAGAAGAAGAAGAGGAGGAGGATGGAGGTGATTGTGTTGTTGTGGACAGAATCTGGTGTCAATCAGCTGAGACTGTCGGAGCAGCGACATGAATCACAGTTCAGCTGGTTGAATGTTCTCAGGACGTTCCAGTGGAACTCTGAGTTCAGAGAAACATCGGGAGTCAGAGACGTCTCACCTGGTCATTGGACTGTTGCTGGTGTTCAGGTAGAACTCCGGTGATGTTCTCTGTGAACCGTCTCTGAACTTCCTGATCAGTCCTCCGATGTTCTGCTCTCCAGGTGTGAAACCTGCAGCTTCTTAACAAAGCTCCCAGTCAGGCTTCACGTCTCTGCATGAAGAACTTCAGACTGCAGCCAGAGCATGAATGTGAAACTCTTCAGCTTTCAGCAGCACTGTGTTTGTCTGTCACTGCAGGTGGAGGAAGGATCGGCCAAACCGGGCAAGGATTTCACTCACAGCACCGCCGGCCTGATCCAGTTTGACCCAGGTCAGGTTCTGTTCAGCACAGCGTCACAGGAAACTTAGATTTCTGACAGCTGTTCGTCCACATGAAGAAAACATACAACTTCATTTATCTCAAAGGACATTTAACTCAGAAAACAACATGACACGAGGATAAAAGCAGTAACTGATCACTCAGATAGAAGTTCAATACTTTACTGGAAATAAAACTGAAATAAGACACGAACAGAAAAGTCAGAAGTAAAACTATAAATGATTCTTGAAGTAAAACCACACATGAAACTGAAACTGAATGTTGTAAAGACTATTTAAAACAGTAATTTTGTGGTATATAATCATGTAAAGTGATATTTGTGCAGCATCAGCATCAGTCTGATGTTACTTCTGAGTGCTGAGTGTGTTTGAAGGCTGGATTCTGCTGAATCCGGTCTTTGCTTTACTGAACTCTGGCAGCGTTTGGTTGTGACGCTGCAGCTCCTGGTTCTGCTCTTCAACCTGTTTCAGGTGTGAACGTGAAAACCTGGAACATTTACCTGATCGATGACGGTCTGGAGGAGAACCACGAGACCTTCATTGTCACCCTGAAGAACCCACGAAATGCCGTCCTGGGACCGAGGAGCTCTGCCAGCGTGGAGATCATCGACCCGCGAGGAGGTGAAGAGAATCAGATGCTGCTTTAAAGACAGACAAAACTGCAGCTTTGGAACCTTTTACAGTTCTGCTCTCCATGTTTTAATCAAACTCTGTCCTGTTTTATGTCTGTCAGGAAGCTGCGACCCAGAAGACCTGAAGGTAGAGGCTGACCAGCGACCTCCTGGTAATCCTCCTGGTTCTCCTCCTCTCCTCCCTGAGGAGGACCAGGATCCGGTCACTGACATCGAGGCCGAGCTACTGTGGGAGAACCATCCTCATCCTCCCAGAGGAGACGTCCCGAACCGCCGACCCTACCTGGACTACGGGGAGGTGGAGCCACAGGACCAGGCGGCACCCAGCTACAGACACGTCCACCATCACCACAGACAGCGACCTCGGACAGCAGCTGGGAGCTCTGGGAGCTCTGGGAGCTCTGGGAGCTCTGGAAGCTCTGGACACAGGCTGAGAGTTGGAGGACTGAAGGTTCGTGTTCCTCATCAAGCACCAAAACAGAACCAGGTTTATTACAGAAGATCCCAGTTCGTCTGAGGTGCTGATCCATGACAAGCTTTCAGATTCATTTGGAGTCATTCTTCAGTCGTCGACCTCTCTAGTTTTATGTTTAATATCTTAAGTGAGTGGTTCATTCATTCGAAGACGTAGGAGACTTGTTCTGAGCCGTTAAACTCTCAGGCAGCTGGTGATCGACTCGCAAAAAATCTCTACATCAAAATGTACTAAATGGTGGTTCATATTCACAACGTGACAGTTTTACTGTTTAAACCAGTTAGAAATCATATTTTACAGACGTTTGCTGTTTTCCAGTTTTGCAGATTTTCCAGTTCTGAACATGTTCCACTGTTTTAGACAGATTTTTCTGACCCTTGTTGTCAGTTTTTTATAGATTTTATTTCCTGTGCAGAGTTTTATCTGAGCTTTGTGTCGATGTTCAGGTCCGTCAGCCTGCAGAGAGACGATCGCAGGAGAAGTTCTGGACGGTAAGAATTTCCCTTTATCACAAAGACACACCTGCGTTTAACCAGCAGGTACAGAAGGAGCAGGAGGCTTTAAAACAGCTACAGATCCTAATACGTGTGTAGAATGGAGCAGATGTTTCTAACTGTGTACCAAATGGACTGGGACAGAACCACTGACCCGCTCAGCTGATTGCAGCCTCCTGTTCATCAGTTCCACAGTCTGACTCCTCTCCGGCTGGAGGAGCTGCAGCCTGCTGAAACCGGATGGAGCCGCTCGACTCACAGTCGCCTCCTGCAGGAGCTTCCAGTCAGAGATGCTTCTCAGAGGGACCATCCAGAACCAGGACAGGAACCGGAGTTCCGACAACGCAAGGTCCAAACACACACATATGTATGAATATACGCTGGTGAACAAAGTTTACATCCACTTACAGACCATGTTCATCATTCAGTCTTTAGTTTCCAGTGATTCCGAGAACTCTGATATTTATCTGATGGAACCATTCAAACATGAATCTTTCTCACATAGAACAATCATGTTTTTTGGTTCTTTTATAGATTCATTAAAGGTCTTCTGGAAATATGCTTGGTCATAAATATACATACAGAAATGTTAATATCTGGTTGAACGTCCATGTTCTCCTCAGCTGGGTTCTTCTGGGTTCCGTCCACCAGCTTCTGGTTCATCTTTGACTCCTTTGGGGTGGAAACGC
>NW_007578972.1:59021-61064 GCF_000690725.1 Stegastes partitus | reverse complement strand
CGGGTCGGTCGGTGAGCAGCTTGTGTGCTGACGGTTGGACCCACTACAGGAGGCGTTGCTACACAACCGGTCCGTCGGTGGCGAGCTGGGCCAGCGCCGCCAGAACCTGCTCTCTGCTGTAAGTGTCACTGAACACCTGCTTCAGGACCTGGACTCACAATTAACTCACTTTATGTCTTTATCAGTTCCTGGAGGCTCTCCATGTCTGAACGTCCACCTGACGCTCTCCGGCTCCTCTGAACCTCTGATCTCATGTCTGTGTTTATAAGCTGCTAATGATTCAGAGATCTGTATGAAGCATGATGGGTCTTTATTATGACGACCAGGTGAAACCAGTCCGTCCAGCACCTGTGAGTTCTGTTAGAACAGCAACCAGATCCGTTTTACATTATATGTCTTCGTGGCTTTATCATGATTGACTAACGTAGAGCTGTAGCTGCACAACAAAGACATTTCAACCTTTTTACTGCTCAGCTGGACACAAACTGTCCAATCAGCTGTCTGATGTTAATCATGTGACATTGGTTCTGTTCTCCAGATTCAACAGCAGCCTGACCAGCGTCCAGTCCAGGAGAGACCTGAGCTGGTTGTGGAGGTTCGCAGGGAGGAAGCCCTTCTGGATCGGTGCGTCATTCATTATTAGTTCTGTTATTTGTCATTCTGTAAAGCATTCACTGTTACATTCAGTTAGTGAGGAAGCACTGATAGAAACCAGTAAATCCTCTGATTTGTTCTGTGATGCAGGTGTTTCATCCGCCTGGTGTTAGACAGGTACTGCTGTTTCACCAAAGATGATGTTGGTTTGATTAAAAATAGATAATTAACACAAATTAAACTACACGATGAAAACAGCAACTTGCAGTTTGTAAAAAAAAAAAAAAGAAGTAGTACTTTTTTTTTTTTTTTCGTCCTTTTACATTTTTGTTTTGGATGGCGCTTTTATTTTGTTAAAAATTCTGGTGGATGTCCTGTTTTGGTCATGCTATTTCCTCTTCCTGTTGAACCTGTGTTGTTTAATTGGTGTTAATTATTTAGTTGTAATAAACAGTGGTTCGTCCAGGATCAGTTTATGAAACCAGGTGACTCCTGCTGCAGCTCTGATGTTGCTTCAGGAAGGCTCAGGCCATGAACTGATCTCTGGACAGCATCTACCTGTTAACTAACCGACCAATCAGCTCTGCTTGTTCATTCTCCACTTTGTTAGAACCCAGACGTTCAGCAGAACCCTTCAGAACTGTCTGACTCTTCCACCTTGTTCCTCAGGTCAGTCCGGAGCTCCGGGTCGCTCGGCATCCTGGCTGCAGGTGGCGCCGTCGGGCCGCAGTGAGGGCGGCGTCGGCTCGGACTGTGTGCTGGTTCGAAGCCCCAGAAGCTGGATTTCTACGAGCTGCTCGGCTGAAGCTGAACACGGGTTCATCTGTTCGTCTCCGGCTCAGACCCACTGAGACACTCACTTCCTGCCATCAGCCCTCGTATTTAACGTCTGATGATTTATAAATGCTGCTCTGTACATTAGTTTTCATACTTTGTCATAATAAAGCTGCTGCACAAACTGAAATATGAGTTGTCTTCTGAAAAACAAGTTCAGTCTGTGATCATCAGCAGAGTCTGTTTCAAAGGTTGCATTTGTCCTGGTTTAGCTGCTCAAAAGTCGTCGTGTCTGATTCAGTCTCTGCTGTTGGAGTGGATGAAGCTCAGGTGAGCAGCTTCACCTGGTCAGGGTCTGAGCTGACTTCAGGTTGTCTGGATGAATCTGAATATTGTCTCTAACAGTCAAACAGCAGAACTCTGGCTCCAGTGACAACCTCTGGCTTTGATCAACAGTTAGAATTACCGGGATTTGGGCTTTTAGAGAAACATGAGAGCTGCTTCTACGATTCTACAGTTTCCTTTGGCAGACGCTTTTGTCCAAAGTGATGTCCATTCATTCATTCATTCATTCATAAAATATTGATCAGACTGTTTAACAGTAGAATCAGCTGTTGGCTGCTCTGCACTGTGAATGTTAAAGCAGCCAACAGTTATTGTCTGTTGTGTCATGCT
>NW_007578972.1:40067-58943 GCF_000690725.1 Stegastes partitus | reverse complement strand
TGCCCCCACTGGGACGCGAACCGGCAACCTTCTTGCTGCGAGGCAACAGTGCTAACCAACTGCGCCACCCTGCAGCCCCAAAAAAAGAACAGTAAGGTAAAAAAAAAAAAAAGAGTCTACAACATATAACTGGAGGAAAACACTTGCAGACATGTGCAAACATTACTCAAAACACAATTTTATTGTGCATTTGTACAATAATCACATTGGTGGTTTTTAGCAAAAAAGGAAAAATTGGAAATCATGTGAACAGCAAATAACTATTTTACAACACAGGCCTCATTTTACCAGAAAACAAACAGACATTACTGTTGTACAAGTATATGATGTTGCATCGCTCCCTGTTAGAATTACACAATCACAGACTTATTCAAAGAGAGAGTTATTAACATGCGATGATGCAAATCACAGAGCTGAGGGAAAAGTGCAGATATTCAAACACAATGTAAAGGTTGAAACACCTGAAATTTGAAGGCTTGTTCCAACCTAAAGTCTGTACAGAAATATGATATATTTTACTGTAATATACAATGAATTTAGAGCTCAGAAAACCTCTACAGTGACATTTTTCTGTAGAACAAAATATGAATCCATCCCATCACTGTCACCTCTCCGTCATCATTATTCAAATGTTCTTTGACGGAAAAGCAGTGACTTCACTTGTTCCTCACATGATATTTCATCTTTAAGTTGTTTCAGTGTTTCACTGTCCCTGCCGTTTGCACTAAGCAGAACTGGAACAGTCTGCATCAACGAAACACACAAATCATCTCTCCACAGAGTGTATAGAAATCATCATTTAATAGAATGCATTAACACACAAATACAAACCAAACATACAGCCAGGAACTAATCGCAGTATCATCATCTACCCTGCTAGTTTTTCGTGCTGTACTACATCCTGGTTTTCAGATTTATTTCAGTTCATTTTCTTGGCTCTCTTGTTCCTTCATGTCTTCTCTCTAGTTTTCATATTTAATATCATATGCGAGTGGTCCATTAATGGCAAATCCAAGGTAGAAGGAGACCTTTTCTGTGCTGAAACCACTTCTGATTCCACTGATGCGAGCCGGACGCACCGGGATTTTCAGGGCACCATAGTTTGCGTACACCTCTCCCTGTTCGATGGTTCCACTGACTCGGTAAAGGCAGCTGATGATCACTTCTTCCTTAAATATGTCTCCATTCCACCACAGTTGTGTCAACGTATCAGGAGGTATTTTAGGCAGAAAACTCCTGTCCAGTTTGGACTTTGAGACAAGCCTCTTGAGTCCTTGTTCTTTTCCTAAATAGAAGTAGGCAATCGTGCTTCTCTTACGAAACAGCTTGGACAGATGCTTCTGGGATGACTTTCGGATCGCAATCACATATTTACTGATTTCTGTGTTCTGCTCAGTTGGACTCGGCCAGAACAACAGCAGAGCCAGGTAGTATGGGTCAGGGAAGGAGTACCACAGTCCAACATGCTGCAGAATTTCCCTCAGGAGATCAGAGAGGTGTCTGGTATTCTTCAAATGTTTGGATTTTGGTTTCTGATGGTAAAGAACAATGCTGGACAGAATGTAGTTAATTTTCACTTGCATGTTTTGCTTTTGATGGACAGTTTCTTGCTGTAAGAATGCATAGCACTCTGTGATCCTCTCCATGTCTTCAGCAGGTTTAATCAAGTGCTGAAGTATTCCTGAGAACGTATCTGCTTGGTTCTTCTCAAGGAACAATTTACGTTCTTCGATATCTATTTTCGAATTGAGGTGGGATTTGTTTTCTTGTTCTTTTTTTATGTCCTCTGGTGTCGTGCAAAAAAGATCCACATACTTCTTAAACAGTTCACAGACTTTTCTGTGATTTGTTTTGTCAAATTCTGAGTTTCCTTTTGTGTAAACAAAGTAACGGTCGAGGAGTTCAAAATTTTCTTTGGCTTCAGATTTCAGTTTGACAAGAAACGGTTCGTGTTCTTTGATGATCTCTGCATATCTGTTGTTGATCTCGTTGTCCTCTTTGTGCACATTGGTGATTTTGAGTGCTCCTCTGAGGAAACTCTGCAAGTACATTTTCTTCATGGGATTGCGTTCCTCAAAGAAAGGCAACCTGCTCAGTATCTCAAAGACCAAGAAAGCCATTTCCAGCATGTTGACGTAGCCATAAATGGTGTATGACTTCCTGGGATAGTCCTCTGAGTCTTGGTCGTCGTCACCTTCAGGTTCATCTGCGATGTCTGCCAGCTCCTGAGCCCTCTGGAATGCTTTCATACCATTGGTGGCTATTTTAATGTTTGTGTGCAGATCTTCTGGATTGCGTGATTTCTCCTGCTTTTCTCTGTCTATGTTAGACTTCAAATTGCTTTTATGCACTTGTCCAATTGTGTCGAACGTGTATGGGTTATCTTTAATGTTCTTGGCTTTTTCCGCCCACTTCAAAGCCTCTGGGAAGTCACGCTCATTGATGTACAAATATCTCGCCAATGCCTGAGGAATAGATGCACTCTCCTCAAACCGAGATGATGCTGTCACAAAGATTTCTTGGACGGTTCGTCTCCCCTGCTGGCTGTGAATTTTCTCTATGAGAGGAGAAAACAGTTCTCTGTCCTCGCCATCTTTTTTCCGTTGTCTCTCAATCAACATTCGTTGAATTGAGAGCATCAGTCTGTGTTTAACAACTCCAAAACTGAAGAACAGATCGTAATGCAGCATCTGCATGGCAATGTCACTCACTTTCAGGGAGAAGCTTCTCTCCAACTCATCCAGACAAGCAGATGCTATGGTGTGATGAAGGATTCGGATTCCTTTGTATCCGCCCCATTCTTCCACTGTGTCTACAATGAGAAGGTTTGAGAATGGCTTCATTCTGTCAAGAACACTCTCCTCTTCCAGCCGGATCAGTTTCATCCCAAAGAAATCCTCACAGAGAGACAGAGCGATTTCTGATTCTGCCACATATGTGTTCAGTAGAGCTAGGAAGGCAAACAGTTTGGCCTCCTTTGTGCTGCGATCAAAGTTCTCCAACGTGTTATGAGCAACACCGTCGATGTACTTGTGGTCAAAGTTACTCTTCATGATCATAAAGCTGTAAAAGTTTTCAGGTTTTTCATGAGTTTCTTTGAGCTCTTTCAGTTTCTTTTCAAAATCTCTTTGTTCTTCTTGGGTCAGTGAAGTAGTGATGTATTGGTTTTGTGTTTGGTTGTGCTGTCTGTATTGTTCCTTTGGACTATGAGAACGAACGCAGTTCAGGATGATGACTTTGCAGTTTGGTGCATCATCTACGTTTAGGTTGAAGTTGTCCTCCATTGCAGCATTACGTATGCAGTTCACAAGATCATTAGGATTTTCTGTTTCTTTTGAATCATCAACCAACAGCAGAACTGGAGATGGTTTGTCACTTTCAAGTTTCATCAGTTTAAGAACTTGGGTGGCCACTTCTGTTTTGGGCAGCGTTTTGTCTTTCAGCACAGCACATCTGAACTCTCGCCGGAGATCCCACATCACATGCATCGCTAAGGTGGTACCGCCACAACCTGCATGGTGAAACAGGTTGAGCAGAACGCAGATGTTTGAATCTCTCCGCTGAGATCTGATCATCCCCTTCACATTTTTATACTTTTCCCTCTTGACAAACAGCTTCTCTTTGTCTGTGTCACAGAAGTAGAAGTTCCACCACTTGACTTTGCCTCCTCTGTAGAATTCCTCCTCAACTTTGATCCTGAATTCATGAAACTCTGAACTGTTTTCATCATACATTTTTTCACATTGATTTATACACAACACATCGAGAGCTGTCAGTAGATCTTCATCCTTTTGTTTGAGGATCACAGTGCTAGCTCCAGAGGAGGGAAGCAGTCTTCCAGATGACCGACTTAGTGGTCCCAGCCCCATGATGGTACCGTTGATCTCACTCAGGGTGAGTTCACTTATGGACAGATGGTCAATGTCAAAGTCACACTTTTCTAGTATGAGTTTCCTCCATTTCAGATATGTGCTCTGACATTCACAGATAGTGATGACATTTTCCTCCACAATGTGCTTTATGAAAGACCTGTAGATATCAAACATCGGGTCTTTCTCAGTGTCCACCGGTGAAAGCAGGAGGAATATGATCAGACATCTTCCACGGAGAAGAACTTCGGGGTTGCAGATGAATGAAACCAGCTGTTCTACATCTCTGCAACACTTCCTCAACCAGTTCCTGTAATCCAGCTCCTTGTTGGAATCGCTGTCGACGTCCTGTCGGCCATTACAGAAGACCCAGCTGGTCTGTTTGTAGAGGTTGAGACTCTTTATCACTGACTCAGTCTGTCCTTGAAACTGTGTTGCGGTATGCAGATTAGCCACCCTGGACTGTCTGTATGAATGGCACAGTCCACCTGAAGCAGCAGAGTTTGGATCAAAGTCTAACACACAGAACAATTTCAACTTACTCAGAAACTGCAGATACTGTACTTGTTCTAGACTGCTCTTGTTTACAACAACAACAAAGCTGTCGTAGTTGTCAAGTGAGTTTCCACCACAAGTTAACAAAGCCTTCAGTTTTTCTCCCTGGTTTGCTTCTTTCTTTCCACCTTTTGTTGGAGGACAGTGCTGCTTCAGTCGACCTGCAGGAAGAGCAACAAGAATCTATTAAGTACCAGAACCCACAACTGACACAGCATTGCTATCTTGAAGGTTAAAGGTTGAGGCTGGTGTTATTCTATATTTTTAAAATTCATTTATGTGGGAGAGGACAGTGCATGTTAATGAACACATGCAGTACAATGACTTTGTGTAAATATGTCGGATTTAGCTTAAAGCTGGTTTCCATCAATAATCCTCATTATTAATAAATAATAAATATATTGTTTCATTTGAATCATAACACAATCTAAAAAGGTGCACAAACAAACCACCACAATAGATAGAACACATCTGAGAATCCCAAGAAAAATAACAAGACTAATGTTTGTCAATGCCAGACTTACCTACGGGTTTTGGGCACCACGGAAGATGTAAATCTTTAAAATGGATTACAAATGTATACAGTCTACAAGAGCAGTGAGTACTGCCCAGTGCAATATGATCAAAATGTTAAATAATTCAAAATTGTTTCATCTTGCAGTAATCCGATTACGTCTAACAAAATCAGTAGAGTATTTACTCTGATGTCAGATCACAGACTACTAGTTTAAATTTCATCTATTAAATTCAGGCTCCGCAGCAGTAACTCAGCTAAACTGAGTCCATCTTTCATTCTTGAGGTTCTTTGGTTCCTTCAGTCTTTATCTCTGCTGACAGACTCAGTCCTCCTCAGCATGGAGGAGGACTGAGTTCTTCACACTGTTTTATTCAGCTGCTCTTTGCCGGAGGGGTTGTGTTGCTCTACCTTTCTCTGGAAAACACCACAAAGGGCTTCTGTTGGATTCAGCTCAGGACTGCCACCGTTGTTGTATGCTGCAGTTTCGTTATTTAAAAAGCCTCAGAAACTTCCTTAAACAGCAGATCACTGTAGTTTCAGTGAATAAGAAAAGCATTAAATGTTTTCACAGTAATTAGGAACAGATACAAATAAAGTGAGGCACTATCACAGTGGAGCTCACTGAGGATTTTAGTTTGTCCCATTGACCCTGCGACTGAGCAGTACTACTGTTCTCTAAAAGGATGCTGCCATAGAAACAAAGTCATCATCAACAACACAGCAACATCACACAATGACAGTTGCTATCTGCAATTACAAAAGGAGCAATTAGTAACAAATGCAATAATTGTCTTACTTGTGTCCTTTTCTAGCTCGCAGGCAAGGTTGTTCTGATTGATGTCTCTGAGGGTTTGTATTGTGACCTGTAGCGCCTCCATGTGTCCATAGTGAGCAATCAGTAAGCTAGCGGTGTCCATGGTGTCCTTGCTCGCCAGTTTACGCTGAGGAATAGGTGTCTGGCTGGATGTCGTGTTTATTCGTAAGTTGAAATGAAATTGTTTCAGGTCAACTTCTGAAAGGTTGTCGAGGGTTTTCTGGATCTCCGCTGTCATTATCGCAGATATTTTTGGTCCAACTGTAGTCTGCAGAAAATAAGAAGGAAATATTCAATGATCCTGAAAGTTTGCTTGTTTTAAAAATAGCTTTTGTCTTGTTTGTAATTGTGCTATTTTACTATTTGACACATAACCACAAAGAGATGCAAAATCCCAACTTGGATCAATATTGGAGCTGAAATGTAGAAAAAGTCTTCAGATTCCTTCACAAAACTTAGGCTACATTCAGATTGCAGGATTTAATGTTCAATTCGGATTTTCTTGTGAAATCCAATTTTTTTGCGAGTTTGTTCACATTTCCAATTAAATGCGACTTTTATGTGATCTGCTGTGGGAACTTCATACGACCCAAAAGTGTCCCGCATGCGCAGAAGAGGACACGATGACGTCACACGCAGAGAGCGTGCTCAGTGTGTGTGGAAGTAAACACAGATGGTAATGGTGATAACCACGACAATGACTGAATATTCGGATATTCGAGTCCAGCCCTACAAGACTGTAATTTACATTTTAATAAAATACTGCATGTCAGACCCAAAATGATGGTGCTGAATGCTTTTGCAAGAAATTAAAGCATACGCTAATGCCCCCGCCACTTTTCAGCTATTACTACAGCTACGAGTAGTTTTTTCTGCCTTTCATATTTGAATGGATACGGAGCTTATAGCAGCTGAAGCACACGGTAGCTGTTCAGCGCCGATGTTTACAGAATGTTAACATTGGTCAGTGTGGGCGCACACATCTGTGTAGTGATCTCTATAGTTGTTAGTGTGAATGGGCTATAACAGGAAAACTGGTTAATGCTGACTGTCGAAAGAAAAGAACGACAAACACATCACAGCAAATGCGCTGTCTAATAGGGGAAAAACGTGGCCTAGACACGAAAGATAATTCCAGTTGAAATGTATTGGTTTGGATTCATGGTGGGGAACACGAAAAAGTTGAACTTGAAGTTTTGTAAAACCAGAAGAACCTAACTGATGTGGAAATGGACATTTAACCAAATATTAACATTTCTGTATGTATATTTGTGACCCAGCATATTTTATATTTCTAGTAGACCTGTAATAAATCTGTGAACGAACCAAAATGCAGGATTGCTTTTGACAAAGATTCAATGATTCCATCACAGAACATTCAGTTCTAGGAGTCACTGAAAAATCATGACTGACATGGTATACATGGTCTTTACAAGTGGATGCAAATGCTTGCTCATGACTGTATCTGAAAATAAATAAATAAATAAATACTTTATTCATCCCAGAAGGGAAATTCAATATTATATTATAATCTGTTAATGTAATGCTGCGGTTCAGACTTGTGTCGAAAGTGAAATGTTTCTTGCTCTGACCTGTTACGATCGCCGTCATGACTTTTTTGGCTAAGTGTTTCAGACATGAGGTCAACATGCTCAGATGCTGTCAGATTAATGGAGAGGAGAGCAGGTCTAAAAGGGGTTTTACTATAAGGCATATGAGATAATAGAAATTTTACCACAACAGGTGTTTGTTTCTTCCTCCCCACGTTCTGTGGCTGTGGCTGTTGAATTTCCTCCTCTTTTGAAGCTTTACCAGACAGCAGCTGAGCCTGTTTGGGTTCATTTTCCACCACTTCAACTCTCTTTGGTTCAGTTTTGTCAGATGACTCTGGTTGATGGATTTCTGTCATCTGAGCCAAACTTAGTTCAGAGTGAGTGGGTTTTGTAGCTTCTGTCTGGTTGCTGGTGTGAAGGATGGGTTGCAACGTTGGCTCTGGTTTGTTGTTCAACTGGCGGAGCTCTCCCAGAATCTTTACAGCAGGGCCACTTTTCACACCTAGATCCAGAAGATCCTGCTTCTTGAAGCAAACAAGGCAATCTCCAGACACGTCCTCCTCTAGGAGTCGTGCTGCATATTTGCTGTACACGTTCACATGCTGCAGTAACCACTGGTTCACCTGCTCCTTTGTCCATTTCTCCACATATGCTGGCAGCTGTGACTGATGGTTGGATCCTGCTTTCAGACTTTCTAGAAATGATGTGATTTTCACAGCAGGACCATGTTTTAATCCCAAGTCCAAAATGTCTGTCTTTTCAAAAAAAAGCAAACTCTCTCCTAGGACTTCCTCCTCAGAGAACTTGTCTGCACAACTCTGATGAACTTTGACAACTGTCATAAGCCACTGGTGGACGTCTTCTGTGGTCCATTTCTCAATCGAAGCTGGTGGCTTCGATTTTGACTGGCTCATTTTGGATCAACTAAAAATAGAAAACAAAGTTCAGTACAAAAGTAATCAGTGCTCCAACATTATGCATTTGAGTATAATAAAAACAAGATGGGCTAAATGGATGCTACAAATTATTGTAACTAATAATTCTGCTGGTATTCCTTAACTAAACCAAAAAGTATTGATTAACTGTTCTGCTAATATGATTTTCTCTTGATGTGCAGTTGCAAACAAAGGTTTCCATCTACTTGTAAAATCCATGTTTATCATGTCGGTCTTCAGTTTCCAATGACTCCACAACTCTGATTTTTCAATAATGGAATCTTCAGAATACATGAATTTTTGTCACAAAAAAACAATCCTATATTTTGGTTCTTTCATTGATTTATTAAAGGTATGCTCTGGGGCTGTTCTGCTGCCAGTGGAACTGGAGCTTTACACAAAGTCAATGGAACAATGAAGAAGGAGGATTACCTCCATGTTCTTCAGGAAAACCTCAATGAGCCCAAACACACATCAAAGTGATGAAGAAATGTTTCAATCAGGATGGAATGAAGGTTCTAGACTGGTCTCCCCAAAGTCCTGACTGAAACCATCAAGAACCTGTATACTGATGAAGAAACAAGTCTGAGTCAGAAAGACAACAAGTTTAGTTGACCTGCAGCGATTCTGTCCAGAGGAGTCAAAGATGAACCAGAAGCTGGTGGACGGAGACCAGAAGAACCCAACTGAGGAGAACATGGAAGTTTAACCAGATTTTAACATTTCTGTGTGTATATTTATGACCCAGCATATTTCCAGAAGACCTTTAATGAATCTATAAAATGACCAAAAAACATGATTGTTCTATGTGAGACCCAGGCCCATGGTTTCTCATACCATTATTATACTGATGATACCCATCTCTTCCTGTCGTTACCCCTGGACGACCACACGGTCTCTGCCCGGATCTCATCATGCCTTGCAAACATCTCGGCATGGATGAAGAAATGCCACTTCAACTCAACCTCTCTAAGCCTGAGCTCCTTGTCGTCCCAGCCAGTCCCTCTCTACAACAAGAAATCAACATCCAGCTTGATTCAACCCAACTCAAACCCACTAAGTCTGCCAGAAACTTGAGTGTCATGATTGACGACCAACTAACCTTCAAGGCTCATGTGGTCTCTGTTGCTTGGTCGTGTCAGTGCGTCCTGTACAACATCAGGAAGATCAGACCTTTCCTGTCTGAACATGCAGCACAACTCCTGGTACAAGCTCTTATAATATCACGCATCAACTACAGCAGCACATCTGTCACTGTTCAGATCGCTTCTCTGGCCTCCAGTCGCTGCCCGCATCAAATTCAGTACTCTGACACTTGCTTACAAAACCACAGTGAGAACAGCTCCCTCCTACCTGAACTCTCATTCAGGTCTACACTCCCTCTGCTCACTAACTCGACCAACCAAAGCCTCCTGATCCAACCACCACAACACGTCGAGGTCGGTAGCTGGACTCTTCTCCTCTGTGGTTCCCAGAACAAACAGCCAAATTCTGTTCAATCTGCTGACTCCCTCTCAGTCCTTAAGAACAGACTAAAGACTAGCTCTTCACTGAACACCTCTGCACCTGACAGACTGGAAACAAACAAACTAAATGAAAATAAATAAATAAATAAAATAAAAATTCCTATCACCTCCCACACAGCCTGCTATTGGCACCAACGCCCTATCACACCTGAACTTGTTCTATGGCACTTATCCAGATTGTTTTCTCCTGACTAGATCCTTGCTTATGTTGTATCTGCTCTCAGATGTACGTCACCCCCTCCCCCCCCGGGTGTGTCCGATTAAGTCGAGGACCTTTGCATGGTTTCTGGGTGTGTCGCCTTCAGATATGTTTGGTTTCGGTTACAAAACACAGCACAGTGTAATCGCACAACTCGTATGAAAATTTACATTTAAATATGATCGTACACAGAAATTAATTCAGAGCATTTTTTAAAAGCTTGTTAGCCTGTAAAAACGGAATACAGTTTGATTTTTTTACAGTGTCAGTCTGAAAGGCCTGTTCAAACTCAAAACTATTCTATCACATAACAGCACGTTCACATGAAACTGTGCAGTCGGTGATAAAACATCAGTATTTTCTGTATTTAGTGCCAACAGTTCTCACCTCCAGAGGCCTCTTCAGGATGGATTTTTGCTGATGACCATCTCTGCTGGAATATACTGACGTGATGTTATTCCGAACAGAAATGGAACTGCAAAGACTTCCTGGAATCACTGCTGAGAGAACAACTGCAAAGTTTTATTTCCTGATGCCTACCTGCGGAGGTGAGGCCCCTCCTTCATGTTATGTCACATTAAAGTCACACCCGCAGACAAACGCCAGTGTAAAGCTAAGAGCATGATCCTTTTAATAAACCAGGTTCAAAATCAGATTAATGATTCATCTCACAACTTGTATGTATTTAAGTGAAGGTACACAATATCACCAGAGAAATGTACTCAACAGATGGAAAGTAAAAACTCATTATTCAGCAGAATGATGCCTGAAGTATTACCCTATTACCCTAAACCTTGATCCACATTTTTACCACTTAGACATTTTAGAACTAAACAGCTGATCGATTCATCCAGAAAATATCGATCAGATTGTTGAACAGTAGAATCAGCTGTTGGCTGCTCTGCACTGTGAATGTTAAAGCAGCCAACAGTTATTGTCCGTTGTGTCATGCTGAGAACAAGATGAAGTGATGGAAGCTTCTACCAAAGACCAGCAGTCTGATGATGAGTGAAGACCTGCAGGACTGGATCTGGTTCTGTTCATGTCCTCTGTAAGCAGCTGGTAGCATCAGTATTATGGGATGTCTCGTAGTGTGAACAGTCAGACTGCAGCAGTTTAATGTCTATGACACAGAGTCATAGAAACAATCATTGGTACCCTGGATGTGTTTCTGGTTTCTCATCATTCACCAGAGAAAACTTTACAAAGTGCATTCTGGGTAAACTTTCCAGGCTCATATCAGCATGTGTGATGGTGGTTGGTCAGAACAAGTTCTAGACATTGGAGGGACCATTTCTATTCTTAGATGAACTTTGTTGGTGTTTTTCATGAGATGAGCCACATGTAGTGTCTGTAGTTCTTGTTGCAGCTGAAACAGGAAACATTTGAAGGAGACGTTAGACAATCCCTTTAAATCTGTTTATTATTTAGTGACAGAAACATTGACCTCAGACCATTCAGACGTTCTACGTGTTGATGCGGTCACGCCTGACCGTCAGCACGTTACAGTATGAACACGTTAAAGCAGAGCCCTGAGTCATCACGCTGCCTTCACTGCTCCTGGGAATTCTCATTAATTCACAGTTAGAAGAATTCAGACATCTTAAAATCACCGGCCGCCATGATTGTAGTTTTCAGAAGCTCACCGTCATATTTACAGTTTCCCACAGGAGCGAACGCAGCGTTAATCAACCAGTGACAGAGAAGAGAACAGAGGGTTCCTCGGTGCTAGCTGTTACCATGGTAACAGACAGGCAGTGAATCAGGAGGCGGCGCTGCGGTGGGCGGGGCCTAGCTGAGGATCTTGTGGTAGGGGTGCAGCGGCAGCGTCGAGGTGAAGCCTCTGATGTCGCTGATCAGTATCACGTCCTTCAGCGCCGTCGGCAGGAAGCTCAGCTCGCTCACCTCGCCGTACGCTGAGCAGGACGGGCTGTCGGCGCCACCCGGATCCACTGGGTCGTTCTCCTCCACGCCAAAACCCACCACCTGAACACGGAACGGTTGATTAAACTTAACTTTATTAAACTTCAGCGTGGACGCAAGCAGGAAGTGAACAGACTCACGTGAACGCTGAGCTTCCTGCTGCTGGTTCTGTGCTCCAAGAACCACGACACCAGGTTCTCCTGACGGAATGCCTTCAGCGCCTCGATCTGCAGAACCAGAACACAACTGTTACACAGCAGGACCTGGACCTGGACCTTGACCAGAACCAGAAGTAGGACCAGAGCCAGGAACAGGATCAGGACCAGAAGCAGAACCATGCCCAGGATCAGGATCAGAACTAGAACTAGGACCTTTGTGTGTCTGTTGTGAACATCGTATGTGTGGTTGTTGTGTGTCTGGCTGTGCGTCACCTCCTTGTGCAGCCGATCGAACACGTACTGCTGCGTCACCACCTCGAACCAGTTGCGGTCCACCTCCTCGCCCAGGTGAGCGTCTTCACACTCCTTCAGCTTGATGAGCGCCGTCACCTGCGTGCTGAAGGCGTCTTCGCTCAGCGCCGCCAGACGCTCGCCGAAGCTCCGCAGGAAGTCCTCGATCTTCGCCTCCACAAACTCGGAGCTGCGGGACGAGACGGTGTCAGTTGGCAGCGTCACTTGCTGACCGGCAGGTAAACTCACCTGAACTCACCTGAACTTGGTGGCCTGAGTCTCCACGGTGACGGAGAAGCCCAGAACACCTGAAGTGTTTCTGCAGGTGGGATACACCTGGTACCTGCAGGTAACAGTAATGTTATTACTTAATGTTTCATTGATCTGTTAGTTGATCTAAAGGAATAAAAAGACTCAGAGTTTCAGTTTAACAAAATTCTTCAGCTTGATAATCATTATTATTATTATTATTATTATTATTATTATTATTATTATTAATAATAAGTTCTACAGTTTTCACTGTCAGTGACCTGAGATGACTATTGAATGATCTGGACTGAAAAGATTTGTACACATGTACGTGTTTTAATATATGTGACGTGAACTAGGGTGGATGAATGGCGGCTCACCCCAGAGTCTCTTTGGTCCGGAGGAAGTCGAAGCAGGGCTCCTCCATGTGCATCTAAACACAGACAGAGTTGACGGTTACATTTGCAGCTCACAGGTGAGTTACAACGTTTAGCTGATGAGAGACAGGAAGTGAACTCACCACCAGCAGCTCCATCAGAGCGTGGTCTCTGAGCTGCTTCAGCCCCGACTGCAACACAAACATCAGAGTCTCAACACGTCATCCCCTCTGGATGGAGAAGAGCTTAACACAGCCACAGTCACTGAGGTAACAGATCCGGTTCGCTAACTGGGTTACGTTAAATATTTAGAATTTAAGACATTTTCTGTTTTACCCTTAAAAGAACCTGTGATAACATTTTAAAGCCTTCAATACGTCCAGACATTAAAACATCTAAGAACTGATCCAACTTCAGGTTCTACTGATGTTAGAGCCTCAACAGTTGGTGAAATGTGACCAAGGACTGGATTTTAGTAGAAACACGGATCCATCCATAGATAGACACTGACAGGAACGTTCTGGATCAACACCTAGAACATGCTGCACTTTCTTCTGTTTCCAAGGATCAATAACTAAACTGCGTCCTGCTGGATCCATTCAGTCGTCTGATGAAACTATTCAGAGTTTTATTTCTGGAGATATTGAACCTTTATAACGGCTTCACAACTTTTATTTTGAAGGTGAAGCACAAAATTCCCACATCTGAAAAAGTAAAATCCTGAAAATTCAGCCAAAAATATTTTTCAGAACTTAGTTTTGGTTCCAAACAACAAATAATTAAGCTGTGGACAGAAGCACTGCCTCGTGTCTTCAGATTTAACACGATGATGTTTAGATGATGGATCAGAGTAAAGCTCATCACATCCTGGACGGGATCCGTTTGATCCTTGACTCTGCAGGATGAAACGGCCTCTCTGGATTGTTTGGTGCTAACACTGACGATACCAGATTAAATGTGAGTCTTATGCTGCAGCTGATGTGGCAGCAGCTGATTGGAGGGAGGCCTCGTCCTTCAAAGTAAAAGCTGGCTCAAGCGAGTGTGTGCTCCTACCTGGTAGTAGACGGTGACCTCTGAGTTTGCGTCTCCTTTGTTGAGAGATTTGACTTTACAGAGATGATGTTTCTGAGGCAGCTCGACCACCCGGAACAGAACGGGGACCTCTGCAGACAGCGGCTGGAACTGCAGCTTCCTGCTCATGTCACAATAAAACGTTTGTTGACTGTTACACATTTAAACTTTACATCTCAGAACATTTGTCTGTTCAGGTGATGAGTCCATTATTCAGCTTCAGACTGATCTCAGAGTGGCCTGATGAAATGTGAGTGAATGAATGAATGAATGAATGAATGAATGAATGAATGAATGAATGAATGAATGAATGAATGAATGAATACTCACTCAGTGAAGTAGTGCAGAAATTCTTTGGACTCCTGTTGGAGGAAAACATCTGTTAAATCACAGTTTCAGAGTTTCATTAAAACACAGACAGAAAGAAGAACATCGAGTGTTTTGTTCTGGACGACGATGAGACCTTTAAGTAATGACGCTTTCATTTACAGATGATTTTGTGGAAACTTTCCTGATAATAAAACACAGTTTAAGGCTTTAAAAGTCCTGCAGTTTGGCTCTGATTCTGAGCAGAGTAATGAGAGTAGGAGGAGCTCGTGTGGAGATGTCAGTGACTGTTAGCTGCTGTTCTTCATGGATCAATCAAACTGATCAGATCGAACATCAACCTGATTCTGTTTCAGGATGTGAACGTTTTATTGTGAAGTTTTGAGCTTCAGTAGTTAAATTTTTTAATATTCTGAGAATCAGGCATCTCGGATCTGAAGACACCGAACGAGTCTTTTGCCTAAATTTAGAGAATTTCAGATGTTTGCAGACCAAGAAATTCAACCTGTGAAGCCGTTTTAAGGGTTCAGTTGGCATGAACTTGTGTTTCTGCTGCTTTCTGAGCAGATTCATTTCAAACTGATGATCAAACAGCTGTTACCAACACGTTTCTGTCTAACCAATAACTCTGATTACAGCTTCGACAGAACGGCAGCTGTTTAATACCTGCAGCAGCTGATAATTAGAACCAAACTCTGCAGGACTTTTTGTATTTCACTGTTTTCGATGGTTTTATTCACTCTGTTCTGGTGCAAAATAAAACAATAAAAGTACCAAAAATGCCAGAACACACTAAAGGAAAGAAAAAATATGGATGTGCAGGACACGAGCAAAAGAAAAGAATAAATAGAATAAAACAGCGCTGAGTAAACCTGTGAAAACAAAAAGAGTGGACGAGACCAAAGAGATGACATGGACCAGTTTATAAAATGTTGCTGCAGGTGTACCAGCTGGAGGCTCAGTTAGGACCCGTCCAGGTGTCCTGCAGGTGTCTCACCGTGCTGCTGAAGTTTCCCTGCACCAGACCCTCCACGTACAGCTCCGCCTTCAGCGCTGACACGAAGGTCAGGAGCTCATCAACAGAGAGTCCGCGGGTCACGGCACGGTACTTCTGGATGACGGACCAGCGGCAGTGTTCCAGGATCAGCAGCCGGACGTCTCTGACAGAAGAGCACAGCTGCGTTAGCGTAGCTTAGCATCAGCAAACACACAGGGACCAGTTCAAGTCTCAGCCTGAACCGTCTGGCTTTAACTGAACCGGCCCTGATGTTAACAGGTGCTGCTCCACCACTGATTAAAATCTGGATATTCAGAAAGATGTCTGTGACATTTTACTCATCAAATACTCTGAGATGTTCTGACCCACTGTCGGCAGGTTGGATTGTAATATCTCAGAACTATAAAAGCAAAAAAACAAACAAAACGTGGAGGACATACTTGCCAAGTCTGTCGGGTTTGATGAGGATGTTGAAGTAGGTTTTCTTCAGCTGCTCTGAGAACATGTTGAAGACTCCAAGTTCAGAGCTGAAGTCTGCCAACTGATCCACGATCAGCTTCAGCAGCAGCTGGAACAACACAACACGGGACTCTGATATATAATAATATAATATAATAATATCATAATATAATATCTAATAATATAATACATACAACATTTAAAGTTATTCAGCGACACACTGATTTAAACACATCTGATGGTTCAGAGTCACAACTGAAGTCTGTTTTTTTACAATAACTGTTCATGAAAGGAAAATAGGCACGTATATCTGTGTTGTGTGTCTGTGCCTCTGTTGTGTGTCTGCGTTGTGTTGTGTGTCTGTCTTGTGTGTCTGTGTCGTGTGTAGTGTCATGTGCGGTACCGGCAGCTTGTGGTTGAAGCCCTTCAGCCGGATCACCAGTCCGTGCTCTCCAGCCACCAGCTTGTACTCCAGCTGGGCCACGTCAGCTTCGTACGCCGGTTCTGCCAGATTGTGGGCCAGAATGTTGACGAAGAGGTCGAACAGAACCAGACTGAGGAGGAGAAGCTTCATCAGAACCGTCTGCACTCTGAGTTTACAGGAAACATCTGACAGAGACACTGGCAGGAACCTTCTGGATCGGTACAGCTCAACACTTCCTGTGTTAGGATCAACAGCTAAATGGAGCCCTGCTGGTTCCGTTCAATCGTCTGACAGAACTCTTCTGTATTTTATTTCTGGACATACAGAACCTTAAAACGGCTTCACAGGTTTCACGTTGAGGCTGAAACTAGAAACCGACCAGAAGGCTCCTGAGTGCAGGTGTGAGGTGTTCAGGTGAGCATCTTACTTCTCAGGACTCTTCTGGATCATCGGGGAGATCAGGTTGAAGCGAATGTAGGCTGGAACACAGACACAGTTGGATGTGAAGCTCATTAAACCGACTATCTGAGAGAAACCATTAAGCAGTTTGTTGCTGCTTCGGTCCTGCAGCTGAAGCTTCGAGGTCCATTTGGGATGAATCAGATCAAACAGGATTCAGGACGATGAAGCAGAAAATGCTTCTTCATTCAGAGCTGCAGCCGACTGACACTCACATCAACACAAACAGTCAGGTTACAAGAAACCAAAAAACAAATCCACATATTTACAAGCTGATCAATAACGATTATTAATCGATCAGTTGTTTGTCTTTAAATGTGGATCACAGTCTCCTCCAGTGTCCAAAGATGTTCAGTTTCCCGTCACAGAGGAAAGAAACCAGAAAAGATTCACTGAAGGAGCTGAAATCAGAATTTAGACAGATTTTGTTTTTAAAATCACTCAAGCAGATTTATTTATTTGTTGTAAAATAGTTGGAGATGAATTTAATACCTGACAATCGATTGTTTAACGTATCAATGCAGCTTCACTTACAAGATTAGCAACAAGAACTATTCAGTAAATCAAATCACTGCAAGTCACTGATATTATTCTACATTATTGATTGTCGGAACAGACGCTGAAGAAACTCCCATCAGTCTGTTTTCATCTGGACTTACAGCAGCTCTGTTTCTGTGGGGATCAATAAGGTTCTGACGATTGATCAGATGCTGCAATGACTCAAACTGTCCTCCAGGGGGAGCTGCTTCTCCTGCTGGTTTACCTTTAGGATTACTGAGCACACCGCTGAGTCCTGTAAGGTCTGGCTCACAGCCTGGTTCTGGTTCTGATCGGGTTCTTGTCTTGTGCTTCAGGAGTTTAAGTTCCCTGACCGTCGAATATACTAAGACCCTGATAATCAATAATGATCTGGATCAATGACGATCAGTAACTGATTGATTATCAGAGCTGAAACCGTTAACTAAGAGACAGACTGAACCTTTAATCAGCAGCTTGTGTTAAAACGTGCTGCTTCAGCGTCTCATGTGGGGATGTTTGTGGTTAATAAGGTTGATAAGTTTCCTCTTTAATGATTATTTGGAGACTGAGAGTGTTTCTGAGCCTCTGGACTCAACACCAGACAGACGTGTTGATGGAAACAATCAGCTGCAGACCTGAAGACATTCCTTCTGATGATGCTGCTGCAGTTCGACCAATCAGAGCAGCGGTCTGACGGGACACCTGGACTCACCTTTGGGGATCTTGAACTTGTTGTCCTTCTTGTACCACAGACAGCCTCTGTCGCTGTTCACAATCCTGACGGGAAACTCCGTGTCCGGACAGTCGGACGGCTTCAGGGTGAAGTCCGTCGCTGAAACAGATGATCAGAGTTTCTGAGAGTCACCTTATGTCCAGAATCAAAGTACTTATCAATTAATGCAGGAAATAATTGATTGATTAACGTATCGGCTCATGGACAAGTGTGGAATAAAAACTGATAACACAGTTGACAGCCAGTAAAGACAACGTGGTTCAGAGTTTATTTACTGACCGATGAACTTGTTCTCAGCAGGAAGGTGGAGTTCAGGGTTGAGCTCCACGTCTCCTGTCCAGCGCTGAGCCCAGTCCTCAGGGATATCTGAGCCCAACAGGTGCACAGGTGAGTCAGACTACAGGTGTACCATCGTATTGTCATCTCTTCACACAATAAAACGGTGCTGAGTGAAACCAATCGGCTCACAGAAGCTCAACTTTGTGTTTATTTAACTAAAGCAACTGAACACCAGTTTTCTTGCTGCTGTTATTTTATCTCCAGGTTCTAACATGCTGAGGAACTAGTCCACGCATTTATAACGTCTGGACTGGACTACTGTAATTCCTTATTATCAGGACGTCCCAATAACTCTCTAAAAACCTCCAGCTGATCCAAAATGCTGCAGCCAGGGTTGCTGGAAGTTGTTGTGGTTCCTCAGTAACACCTGACGGTGTCGTACCTTCGCTGCTGTAGCTGGTACCGAACCACTTCTCTCTGAGGGGGCAGCGGCCTTCGTTCTCTGGAGACAGCAGCAGCAGGTTGGCTCGTTGGGGGGTCAGCAGGTCCAGAGCGGCACCAATCACCTGAACCAACAGCACACAGCACCAAGATTAGACAGGACTCCATCTGGGTCACACACTCAACACAGTCTGGATCAGT
>NW_007578972.1:37816-39742 GCF_000690725.1 Stegastes partitus | reverse complement strand
TCTGAATCAGTCTGGATCAGAGTCTGGTTTAAAGTCTGAATCAGATTCTGGATCAGTCTGGATCAGAGTCTGGATTAAAGTCTGGTTCAGACTCTGGATCTGAGCGTGGATCAGAGTCTGGATCAATCTTGACCAGGTTCTGGATCAGTCTGGATAAGAGTCTGGATCAGGTTCTGGATGGTGGTTCTGGTACCTGGGGGTCGTACTCGAACATGAGCTGGTCTCCGGTCAGGAAGTCCGGTTCAGGAAACAGCTGCATGTTCTCACAGATGTTCTCCACGAATTCAATGGGATCCGTCTGTGAGACAGAACCAGAACCAGAGCAGCAGGTTATAGGTTGGACTCCCTTAGACTGGTACCAGCGCTACAGCCAACATGTTCAATCGGCTCATTTGTGCAAAGTAACGCACGAGAAACCTGATGAATGACTGCAGATTAAAACCACTTTGATATAAATATTTGGTACATGAGGAGGAAAACTGCAGTTTTAATACTTCAAGTGTCGAATTTTCTATATTTCATTAGTTCTAGTTCAGTTTAAATTAATATTTTTACAGCAAAGCAAATAAACTCACATTTATTTATTTAAAATTTCACACTGAACCTTCTGAACCTGGACACCTGCTGGTGGTTAGTTCAAGGACCGTAGTGAAGTTCAATATCTGTTTTTACAGTTTGTCTGATAAACGGAGCCGTTATAGTGATTTTTAAGAGATAACATGTCTTTAACAGCATTTATTAGATAGAAACTGTGAAGACACCAAGAGTCATGACATTTCCCTGCTTTCTGTTGGTTCTTGAACTCATCAGGACAAAAAAGTGGTTCCATCAGGAAATTAACCGAATCTGAGCTTAAAATCCTGATGCTTCATCTGAACCACTTTGTTCTGCCAGTCTCATGTCATACTCCAGAAACAATATTCTGTATAAAACAAAAACAACGTTAAGTCTATTATTTCTATTTGTCTCATTATTGCTGCTGCTGCTTCAGTATCTCCGCTTCTGACTTGTGAACACATGAATTCACTCTCAGAGTTCCACAGTGTGTCTCTGCAGTACCTGCTCCTGATAGTGGAATTCATTGGCTTCGATCTTCTGAATTTCCTCATAGATCCTGGAACACAAGTTGACAACAACTTTTTACAGTGAGGAGACTCTAAGGAACAGATTCAACATGAGAACAGATGAAGTTACTGGTTTCCTGTCTAGCTTCCTTCTAAGAAATGACACATCATGTTGTACTTATATCTTGATGATCACTAACTCTGCCTCATTGTTGACTGAACTTCAAGTCAGGTGTATTTTTAGAAGACTACAGCTAATCTATGATGCATTTACTGACATCAGGTCCTTCTTCCTTGTTGATGATTGTGTTATATATAATATATATATAATGATGCAGATGTTCACAGCAAAGCTAATCAGCATCAGCTAGCTTCTTACAGTAAATAACAGGAAGATGAGCTAATGCTAACACATGCATAGGTTTAATATACATAAAGGAAAGCCAGTGTAACTGAGCTGAGCATGTGCAGTAGAAAGCCTGCCGACAGGTGAGTCTCACCTCTGCTGAGGACCCAGAGTCTGCAGCATCTTCAGGTACTGGAACACAAAGTGGACCACCTGCACACACAATAGTGACAGAGTTCAGTCCTGAAGGACGGTGGCCCTGAGAAGTAGTGTGTACCCGGTAGAAGTAGTGTGTACCCGGTAGAAGTAGTGTGTACCCGGTAGAAGTAGTGTGTACCCGGTAGAAGTAGTGTGTACCTGGTAGAAGTAGTGTGTACCCGGTAGAAGTAGTGTGTACCCGGTAGAAGTAGTGTGTACCCGGTAGAAGTAGTGTGTACACGGTAGAAGTAGTGTGTACCCGCTAGAAGTAGTGTGTACCTGCTAGAAGTAGTGTGTACCCGGTAGAAGTAGTGTGTA
>NW_007578972.1:20193-37606 GCF_000690725.1 Stegastes partitus | reverse complement strand
GTGTGTACCTGGTAGAAGTTCTGGTATCCCTGGTCAGTGAGGGTGATGGAGATGGAGAAGATGGAGTAGGTGGTGTTCTGGTCAAAGCCCGTTTCACTGTTTCCTCCGAACAGAGCCAGAGCCCAACACCTGAACACAGACACAGGTCAGAGCGGTGCTTCTCAGCAGCACCACATGAATGACTGCCGCCAGCAGACTCACTTCTTGCGGAGCAGCGACAGGATGCTGCCGCTGCCTTCGTGTCCGATCAGCCAGGAGATGTAGTGAAGCGGCTTCACTCTGACAGAAACACACAGTGTGAGACTTCGGCCGACTCGGTCCGACCTGACTGACTGCCTTAACAACAGGGCTGTGACCAGCGGTTAGTGACTGATTTGGGTTTGAAGGCGTCAAAACATGAAATCAGTTTGACACGAATCAGCTAAGAACGTTACAGCGCTCCTGACAGGTGATGGAGGGACTCACCTGTAGTGTCGGCCCTGCGGGGGGACGGCCCAGCTGATGGTCAGAGCGTGGACCTTCCTCACAGGAACAACTGAAACACAACAAGAAACTCTTCAGTCACTGAAACCTCATTCAGTGACTGATCACATGAGGTAGTAAAGTCGAACCAGAAGTAATGAGCAGGTTTAGGTGAGGGTTAGCAGCAGGAGGATTTGACCCAGTTCAGCCTGAGACCAACTACGACTAACTTCTCTTCTAAATGTGACATTTTAAACGTTTTAATATTAGTTATTATTATTTCAAATCCAGTTTAGACTTTTTTTGTTTTTTTAATTTGTGTGATTTGTTTATCAGATTCTGCTGGATAGTTTCTTAATATATTACACATGTTACAAAATGCAATTTTCTGTGTATTTTTTAAACATTTTTTAACAGATTTTAGAGACTTTTGGGGCATTTTATATATATCATTTACATATTCACATATTTTATTTATAACTGTGGGACATTTGTTCAGATTTATTTATTATTTTTGTTTATTTTATAGTCTTTTTCTGCATGTTTTTCACACAATTTGGAATAAAGAATTATTTTTAAAATTAGAAATAAAACAGATTTCAAAATATTACAAAAATACTAAAAATATATGTTTAAAAGAGTTTTTAAATCAAAAATAATGTTGCAAAAAAATGTCTTGTATTTTAAAACTTGTCAAATAGATGTAGTCAGGGAGAAAGTAAACACTTCCTCTGATACATGAAGGTACTTTAAGGTACGGAAGCAGGACTAGAAAAACCACTGCGAATACTAATAACACTGACCATAATACTAAAACTACTACCAATAAAACTAATAATCTTAACCCTAATAATGATAAATGGTCTGAATGTATTTAGCTCCTTTCTACCTTCGTGGTACTCAAAGTGCTTTACAGTGTGTGTCTCATTTACTAACAACAACAACAAACACCTCTGTAGAGCTTGTTGAATGCCGGCGTGTCGAACGGCTGCTGCAGGTGAGAGAAGTCGGCTCGAGGTTCACCGCTGCAAACAAAACCACACAAGCATGTTTTCATTAATAATAAAAGCTGTAAATAACCAATGTTTAAGTTATTAATAATAATAAAACAAACCCCAACATATCCAGTTACCATCATGTGAAGCATCACAGCTTCATGAGGAGAAACTGCTCAGATTCACTCAGTGCTGTGATCACTGTGTCATCTGTCTTTTTCCAGTTTTATCAATATGAAACATTTGTGCATCGCAGAGTTTATTCCTGCAGCTGAGTCTGACTGACCTTAATGCCCAGAAGCAAAGTGACTAAATCTGAGGTTAAAGTCTGAATGACAGAATGATGAAGCAGCAAACTCACAGGTCTTCTGTCTGAACAGGCTCAACGGACCGCTTCTGACAGTGTTCATCTACTTTTCCAATATTAAAATTTCAAACTTTTCCACACTCAGATTTCCAGAACATACGTGTTTCAGTGTGTTTACATTGTGTTTCAGTGTGTTTTATTGTGTTTCAGTGTGTTGTATTGTGTTTCAGTGTGTTTACATTGTGTTTCGGTGTGTTTTGGTGCGTTTCAGTGTCTTACTTGTTGGGAACCTTGATGAAAATCTCTCGGACCCACTGCTCCAGAGTGTCCAGAGTCTCTGCACAATAAAAACACTGTCAGCTGGTTAAAACGTTAAACAGCTGATCAGCTGCATCTATCATCAAACGCACTTGAACCTGCAGTAAAACAACCTGATAAACACTCTGGAAAAAGAGATTCATAATGTCTTGAATGAAGGCTGACAGAATCAGTATGTTTGTATGTTCAGGCTGAACTCATGGAGCAGAACAGGAGTTCTGGTCTCGGGTGGTTTATACCTTTGGACTGCACAGCCAGCGTCATGTAGTGAGCAGAGTAATATCTCCTCCAGAAGTCTCTCAGCCGCTGGTAGGTGTTGATCTGCTTCTCTCTGGGCTCGTGCTTTAATGTCTGAGCGTTACCTGTCGGGAAGACAACACCTGTGAGACGCAGCGATACGACTAACGTTTAAAGGCAGAAGCCTTCAGTTCTGTAAATTCAACCACATTATTAGACTAAATCATCCGTTAAAGCCAAACAGCAGTCATGGTTCGTGTTTGAGTTGCTCTGGTGGGCCTCAGCGCTCCATCTTCTCACCCCAGCAGAACTTGCTCATCGGGTGTCCCGGTTTAGCCAAACTCCCAAACAGCATCTCTTTCCGGTGGGAGTCCGACGGTCTCGCCAGCTGGTACTCTGAGGACACAGACACGGAGGACAGTGAAGAGACAGACAGAATCAGAGATCAGAGCCGGTTCAGAACCAGAACCAGAGCAGACTCACCGCTGTCCACAGCCTCCACCTCTCTGTCGATGGCGTCCTCGATCATCAGAGGACAGATGAAGAACTGAGCCCACCTGAAACACAAACAGCTGCTCAGCACAAACACTGTAAAGGTTCAGGTGAACAGAAACGCAACGCGCAACTACTGTAATAAAAATGTAAAGGGTCCATTTCATGTTGTGGTAGCAGAGTTGTCAGTCAGTCAGTCAGCGGAACATGTCTCTCTTTACATTTTCAATAAAGGGGAAACAGAAGCTGCTTTAGCTGCTCTGTACTTTAATAAGAACCTGCTGCACTACTGACATAAATAACAAACCCTCTGTATTGTTCTCACAGAACAGGACAGTTTAACACCACACTTTAGCACTTTTCCAGCTCGTATTTCTTACTGTGCTGCTTTATACAGTCAGAATAAAATCAACCTAAATGAAATGGACCTTCTTCTTTGCTGGAGTGAATTTATTCGATTAGAATCATTTGTAAACCAACGACAGAAAACATTAACGAGCAGCAACACAGCAGGAGACGGTGTAAGAGAGAAGGTTAAAACACCTCTGAATGAATATCTGACATTTTGCAGGCGAAACCTTTAATCACGTTATCAACTGAACAAGTTATGAGCAGCAGCATCTCTACCATAACCGGTCTCCTCCTGCAGAGGGCGCTCTCTGCTGCTTCCTACTCTAAAAACATCAACTCAACCAGGCCTCCAACAGACGGTCCACAGAGAGAATGTCCAGAACCCGTCCTGCCTGTCAGCGGCAAACTGGACCTCATGTTCAACACACCTGAGAGTCAGAACCCTGCAGCAGAACCCAGCTGAGTGTTTCTGCAAGTGAACCAGGTGTGCAGCTCACCTGTCCAGCGCCTCCCTGAAATATTTCCTCTGGACGTCGAACTGGAAGATGGTTCTCTCGCAGTCAGTGGAGGCGTTGTCACTTCCTCCATGTTTCTTCAGGAAGGCGTCGAAGCCGTTCTCTGCCGGGTATTTCTCGCTGCCCATGAACACCACTGAACAGCAAACACAAACTCAGGTTAGAAGCTCTGAGCAGCTGGTCTCAGTTTTCCTCACTGAGGATTCATTTTTCACTGCAATATAAACTCATAGGTGTCATGGTGGCCTCCTTCACTAGTCTCCTTCTTGTAACTCCTTCAGAGGAGTCATAGGTGTCTCGGTGGCCTCCTTCACTAGTCTCCTTCTTGTAACTCCTTCAGAGGAGTCATAGGCGTCAGGAGTCTTTATACTACAATCACTGAGGCTCCTTCACTGACCTCAGATGATGCATTTACTGACCATCGGACTTCTAGCTCTTCAATTAGAGTCACTTTAAAGGAGGTTATTGGTGATGCAATCACTAATTCTACATTTTATATTTGTAATTAATTGACACTACTTTGTAGAAATATGTTTTCTCTTTGACATGAGAGAGTATTTTAGTAAATTCTTGTTCTTCAGTCTGTGCTGGCTTCAGAGTCTTTCAGCTACAAACAAGTTCTAAACAACATTCAGACTGAACTCACTGTGCTCCAGGAAGTGTGCAAGTCCAGGAAGGTCATCAGGGTCGCTGAAGCTCCCAACGCTGATACACAAAGCTGCTGCTGCCTGCAACACACAGACACACACAGTAACACACACAATAACACACACAATAAAACACACAGACACACACAGCAACACACATTAACACACACAATAACACACACAGTAACACACACAGTAACACAAAATAACACACACAATAACACACACAGGAACACACACAGCAACACACAGAGTAACACAGTAACACACAATAACACACAGTAACACACAGAGACACATAGTAACACACACAGTAACACAATAACACAGTAACACACACAATAACACACAATAACACACACAGCAACACACACAGTAACACAGTAACACACACAATAACACACAGTAACACACAATGACACAAACAGTAACACACACAGTAACACACATGTGCAACCTTCACCTGTATTCGTCACCCACCTGTTTCTCGGAGCTCTTCTTCTTCTTGGCTGTGTTCTCTTCGTCCAGATCTCCAAAGTCGCTGTCCTGCTCCTCCTCCTCCTTGTCCTCCTCGTCCTCCTCTGACCCCTCCCCTGAGTCCTCCTCCTCCTCCTCCTCCTCCTCCTCCTCGTCCCTCCGGTCCACTGGGTCGCCACCGCCTGCTCCATCAGTGCCGCTGAAGTCGGAGATGAGAAGCGCTCTCAGGCCATTACTCAGCTCGATGTACCTGCAGAAGTGCAGAGGTCAGTGTGTGAGGTCACACCTGTGTCAGGTGAACCACCTGAAACACCTGAGCTTTGGAAACAAGTGGGAGTCAGGTTTAGTTACTAACCGATCAGTCAACAGAATATTAATCTGCTCCAAACCCAGTGATCAATAGATACAGTGAAGGGAAATCTAATTTGTACCCAAAACACATTTTTCTTGGACATCACATGTGACAGACTAATACGTACCTGCACATACACACACCCGTGTAACCAGCTGATCTGCACCTGTACAGAGAACCGCCTGAATAGTTCTGATCACAGCAGAGCAGGGTTCTGGTTTCGGTCATGTTCTGTCACAATCAGCTGTTTATTCACTTTATTTTCGGCTGCTGGTTCTGACCCACGCAGATTTTCACTCAGTGGTTTTTACTATAGATTTCTGTTTCGTTTCTCTGCTGCCTTTTCACGTTTTCTCACATTATAGTTCTGGTTTCAGGGCTTTTAGCTGCTCAGTAATCTGCAGACTACATGTAAACTTTCCATACAGGAAGAAAACGGACCGACTCATTTAACAAACACTGCTCATCAGCGGTGATGAGGACATTTCAGAAGCTCAGCGCTTCCGATCAGATCAGCTGTTACTGATCTCAGCAATGAACATGTGAACTAATTCAGCGATCAGGGAGATTTTCTGTTATGTATGAATTTAAAGATTAGATCTGTACAAACTCTCTGAACAGCAGATCATCAAAAACCAGATCTGCCTTCACATGATCAGACTTCTCTTTTCTGGTGCAGAAGATGTATGTATGTAATAAAGGTCTTCTCTATGTAATAAAACCAAGTCAGCTCTTCTTCTGAGTCATTTAATGCTCCACAGCTGTCGTTAATAGAACTACGATAACACCCGACTCTGTAAGTGGAGCAGAATCCAAACTCAGCCAAAACATTGTACAGAACTTAGCTTTGGGTCCTAAATAACAAAGTTAACTGAACAGAACCTGAGGCGGGACAGGAGCAGGTTTCTGTATCCCAGCTGGCTGCAGACACCTGACACCTTCCTCACCTGTATTTCTTGGGGTCGCTGGGTGATTTGATGATCTCTGAGTCTCCCCGGGCGCCTGCAGCAGCTCCTGCGTCTCCTGCAGCCACCTGAGGCCTGGCGTCCTGCGGTGGCGGAGGCGGTGGCGGCTCGTCCTGGTCGGCGGCAGACAGCTGACCCGGTGCTCCACCGCCGCTCACCGACTTGTTGGTCTGAGGCATTTCAACCAGTCCTCTGGAGGAAACACACGTTGGTGAGCACACCGCTGCAGGCCTCTGCTCTAATCAACAGCTTATTCACTAACTAAAACCAACGACAAACCATCCTGCAAACTTTCTGACGGATGTTGTACATGAGACAGTTTTAATGGTTGTTTCTTAATTTGTTTTCCATTCAAACAAACACAAAATGATGATGTGGTTTCTGCTGCATGTTTCCTCACATCTGGAGAATCTGATTCAGGTATGAAGCATCTCATTTATGATGCTGTGATTCATTAAACCTTCAGAGGTTCATCTTGAGATTTAAATTTTGGCCATACTGCAGCAATAACTAACCTAAATGTTCATCCAACAACACTCTGGAGTAATATTTTAGACTGGAGCTGCAACAATTAATCAGTTATTCACACTATGGAAAGTTAATTAAGCAGCAACTATTTTGATATTGGAGCTAAAATGTCAAATATCTGCTGCAACATGTAAACTGGACTCAGTGGTGTTCTATAGCGGTGAAAGCAAAGACGAGGCCTGAGAGAAACAAACTGCTTCCAACATGTATTTATTAGGAGAGACAACGACTATCTGTGTCAAGTCAAATAAGTTAATATTGATCTAAGGAGTAACACAATTCCATTAAGAAAGCAATAGAACATTCCTGCACACAATGTGACAGCTCAGCATTCTGCAACTTCAATAAAGTAATAACAACAACAACAAAACAAACCCGATCAGACAGCTGCAGCTAAACAGCAGCCTTTACATTTATATTCCTCCTTTAAACTGACTGAGTTCATGTATTTATCACAACTGTACTAAAAACCAACCAGTTTACAATGAAAACTGGCTTGATAGAAAAATCACAAAAAAATAAATGCACAATATAGCAGCTTAAGTTGTAAACGTTGAGTCACTGATGCTAATCAACAAACTCACAGGTGTACATAGTAGCCTATATAGTACCATTGTTTTTCACTTCACAATAACACCAGCGAGATTAAATTAGGACGAATGTACGATAAGCTTCTACTGTGTTCAAAACTCAGTTTATCCTGCAAAATATGTCCGAAGAAAGAGCTAAAAATGGAAATACCCAATTTTATTAAAGCACTTCGGTTCACAGTGTCGTCGCAACTGATGCAGATATTAATAGAATCCGTCAGAGAGCAGAAGCTCAGCGCAAAATCCGCTGATTTACCACAAGAGCCTGTTAGCTTAGCAGTCAGCAGCTAGCGCTCCGAGCTAACTTTAAATATTCACTAACACCGTCACCAAAGGAACTGTAAGAGCGCAGGTTAGTAATTCACTTGTTTAGACAGTTCAAGCTGCTGGAAACTGAGTTAACTTAGCAACATCCGGCTAGGCTAGCGGAGCGTTAGCTAATCCTGTTATCCTGAATGACAACAACAGCTAACAGCTAACGGCTAACAGCTCTACGACACCCGGAGTCTAAAACCGGCCGTCTGCTCTGTCCGCCGGGTGAGCAGCTCCACCGGAGCTCCGACCAGCACACGGACAGACCTCTCCGAAGTAGGACGCTCACCTTCGGCTCTGTTAGCTCAGTTCTGCGGGAAGTTTGGAGCTGCAGCCCGGTTCCAACCGAACAGCGGCTGAGCAAAACAAAGCCTCTGATTGGCTCAGAGCACGTCAATCACAGAAAAACAGGGCGTCTGATTGGAGGAATCTGTGACGACGGTCTAAAAGCGCTCATAATACAATAATATAATATATATAATAAATATAATAATATACTAAATGTAATATAATGTAATATAATATAACATAGATTTTTGATGTTTCTTGTTTTTGGTTAAATCTGCAGCTCACACTTGTGAGCCCTGAGCTCCACAGTCTACAGAGGTTTATAATGTCCTGTTCTTTTGTGTTTTCTCTTATTTTTAATATAAATAATAACGTTTTTAAAGATGGATGGATGGATCATGGAACATGCTAAAAGAGTTTTGAACCCAGTTTAAAAACCCAGAAAAAAAAAAACGAGACAAACCTTCTGATTAAAGATTGTGATTTTTATTATACTAAATTGCATCTATAATATACAAACATTCACAATATTTTGTACAATCACTTTGTGCTTCTCCCCGTACAGGAGTGAACGGTAAGACAACAAGTTTACATAAACTCTCTATAGAATTTGTCCATGGTTTACACGGCATAAAAATAAATCCATACTCAACACCAGTATAATCTCTAATTCTATCATTTACAAATTCACTTAAAAAATAATCATATGAAGACAATGTCAATATTATCATCTTATCAATATGAAGACACATGGTGGGGAGTCACACACAGAAACGTGCGCTGTGGTCGCTATACAACAGTTTGGCAGGATTATAGTTTTTCTTCTTCACATATTTAAGAACAAACATTTTTTCGGCTCCATTTTTCCTGAAACTCTTCCTGAATCTCAGCTGACGTAACTTTATCAAAATATCACACTTCCGTCAAAGATACTGTACACAAACACAAAAACCCTCACAATAAATATCATGATGACCAGATGAACATGTCTGATTAATACCACACGCACTCACACACACACGTTCATGGAGGAAACACTGCAACACGGCGGCTACGGGACGACACCTGCTGAGGGGAACCGAGTGCATCACAAACACCTGCAGCTGCAGGGTAGCAAAGATGCAGCGCTGCAAAGATGCAGGGTTGCAAAGATGCAGAGTGGCAAAGATGCAGAGGTGCATGTCAGGCCGATCTGATTATGTGTCTTTGTTCTGTTAAAGTCGAGGCCACAGAAGCTTCAGTGTGTTCATGTTCTCTGTTCCGGGTCGAAGCAGCGACTCAGCGACAGATTGAATTAAAACTGAGCATCACCCAGAGATCACAGCGGCTTTCAGTCCTTCACTGATTCACCAGAAGAAACATCCCGTTGATGTTACATGTCTGAAATCTGAAAACGTTTCATGAAGAAAAAGATGCAGAAGTTTCTCCAGAGCAAGTCGATGAGAATTCTGTGTTGGTCAATTTTACTAAAACTAAAGCTGCAACAATTCTTTCATGTGTTTAATTAGTTACCGTCTATTAATATTCAACTATTCTCATAATCATTAATCGGTCTGAGTATTTTTCTGATAAAATCAATAAGTTCTGTGATTTCAGCTTCTTCAGTGCATATTTTCTGGTTTCTTTCCTCTGTGACAGTAAACTGAACATCATTGGACTAAACAGGAGGAAAACTCTGATCCACATTTATACCACTTAATGACGTTTTAGAACCAAACAGTTGATCGTTTGATCCAGAATATAATTATTAGTTGCGATAACGATTAGCTGCAGCTCTTTCTTTATGTGCAGTTTGATCATTTGTTCCTGGAAAAAACTGCATGAAGTTTGTTAATGGCAAAACCACAAAACAAAATAAAACCTGAAGAACTTCTATCAGGATTTCAGAAAGTGCAGCAAGTGTAGGCCCGAGGCTTCTGACTCAGTTTTCATCCAAATGAAGCACAAGTTTTGTGCCGTTATACCGTTATGTGAATATTAGAGCAGAGGTTCGTCAGATAAACAGCAAGTGGAGCTGATTCATCAGCAGCTGGTCTCTGAGCTACAACTTTTTTCTGCAACAGTTTCTTTTGTTTGAAAATTGAAATGACAGGTGGATAGAAAAACCCCTTCAATTACACAGCAGCAACGTTCTGTTTGTCCGTAAGAATGAGGCTCTGAACCATGAGTGACGTTTGGTTCTGTTATGAAAACTAATCAAATCTGAGCAGAAAACTGTGACAATTTGTCTGAATCACTTTATTCTACGATTAACAGTCGCCAGAAACAAAACCGTTTGCTCAGACTAGATCGTGCAAGAAATGATGAACTGAATCTCTGAGACTGACTCAGCTGTGACCAACAGGGAAAAATCCATGTTTATATAAAAAAAAAAGAAGGAAAACTGAGATAGAAACTGATTGGAGGTTTAACAGTTTAAATGCAGATCTGAGTAAATCGCAAGATGTTTTCTTTGACACTGACTCCAGCTGAGTGGGTTCGCTCAGTCAAACACGGTTCTGTCTCTTTAACTCTGCTGTATATCTGAACGAGCTGCTCAGAGCGATGCTCCGACACTGACCTGAGCTCTGTGCTGCAGCCAAACACCTGCAGGGTTCAACAGCAACACGTCAAGTCCTGCAGAATCAGACTTCAGCAAAACTCACAGCTGCTCTAGGTTGTTTTCTCCTGACCAGATCCTTGCTTGTGTTGTATCTGCTCTGAGATGTACGTTGCTTTGGATAAAAGCGTCTGCTAAATGAAACTGTAGAATTGCTGCAAACTGTCAGAGTAGATTTCAAGTTGACGGAGCTTCAGTGTGTTCATGTTCTCTGATCTGGATCTGTTCTGCCATTATTAAACCTCTAGAACCTCCTGATGAAGAAGCGACTCGGAGTTTCTACTGAACATCTCCATGGATTTGATGAAGAAGAGTTCTGTGTTGGTCATTCAAACTAAAACTACAGTTTCATTTATCAACTAGTAACCACTTATTAATCTTCAGCTATTCTAATAGTTGATTTATTTGTAATTATTTAATAAAATCTGTCTAAGTTCTATGATTTCAGCTTCTTCAGTGAATGTTTTCTGGTTTCGTTCGTCTGTGACAGTAAAGTGAACATCTTTGGACTAAACAAGACATTGGAGGAATTCTGATCCACACTTTTCACCGTTTTCTGACGCTGTAGAGACTGACGCTCTCTGGTCACCTCTGCAGCTCTGCAGCTGTTGGCAGCTGTGTGTTGGTGTTGTAGCCCTAAAGTGTGTTTGAGCCAGAAGCAGCACAGGGGAGGCTGTAAACACTGAACATGTTGTGCTACACTTTGAGAGGAGGCAGTGCTGCGCTGACTGAGGCGCTGCTGCAGCCCAACTCCAGCTCAGTCTGACAGGTCCGAACGTCTGAAGCAGCTGATGTCACATGTTTGTTCTGATGATGGGATGTAGATCAGTCAGTTCAGACAGAAATCAAGAAGCGTGTTGCTGCAGCGTCTCAGATTCTGTTCAGTTTACTTTTATTCATGTAGGACCCAAAGCTAAGATCTGTAAATATTTTGGCTGAATTTAGAGGGTTTTATCTGCTTTCAGCCATTTTAGGCATTCAAATATCCAGAAATAAAACTCCCACAGACATGAAATGTGGCAGTTAGTTGTGAACGGATCCAGCAGAGGACACGGTTTTAATTATTGGACCCTGAAAATGGAACAAAGTACAGAATTTTCAAACAAGGGTGGTTTTGGAACTTCACAAATTCAGCCAAAATATTTTACAGAATGTAATTTTGGGTCCTAAATAACAAACAAGTAAACTGAACGGAATCTGAGACGCTGCAGCAACACACCTATGTGAAATAATAACTGGCTCTGATTTGATCCTCTGCAGCAGGGATGCTGCTCTTCATGCGAAGGCAGTTGCATGTTTCCATTTTTAAGACTTGCACACAGCAGCATCCAAAACTGCATTAAAGTGAATCTGTTCCAACAGACACCTTCAGAGGATTTAATTATCAGCATAAAGTAAGACTTTGACTTCAGTTTTGGTCAGCTTTGACAGAAACCATCAACTGCTGAGTGAGCAGAGATATGAAACAGTGAACTGTTGAATGAACTGATTCTTCTCCCTCCTCTGTTTTTAGTGCAAACATCATCTTAAACATTACAGCAGCAGCTCCACAACCTTTTCGGACCGTCAGACTGACCGAGGCTGCAGAGTTCAGGCTCCTGTGGAGGGATGACGTTCGTATGAGTGTTAGCAGATCAGCAGCAGTGATTATTGACGGCTCACAAACATGGACTGAAGCAGAGCGAGTGAGGACGAAGGAATGTTACATTAGTTGATCTGGTTCTTCTCTTCAGGCGATCAGCAGCACTTCTGAGGTAGCTGGGCGGGTTTGTCGGTCAGTCTGGTGGTTTTGGCTCCGGGAGCCGCTGGCGCCTCCACGTCGACGCGCTCCGACATCTTGACGCAGATGATGTCGACCAGACGCTCGAAGACCTGCCGCACGTTGATGTTCTCCTTCGCGCTTGCCTCGTAGTACTCAAAGCCTGCAGGAGAACAGAGTCACAGATGTGAGGAACACTTCATCTGTTTCAGTCACTCAACTGGAGGAGTTGCTCCTGCAAACCTGACTCATTACACGAACCTCAGCTGTTTAAGGACTTTTGGAGTTTACACTCAGGATGTTAATGATTATTCTTTGATCATTGAATTATTAATGATTAAAAATACGTGAAGGGATAACACAGAAGTCGAAGGACAAGTTTGAGCTGGTTGTTCCAACTGTTGCTTTCTGCAGGAAGGAGCTGAAACTGCTGTCTGATTCCCCTCAAGAGATTCCTCTTACTGCCTAAAACCTCAGCTATAGACTATTTTCTGCAGTTTTTACCTCCTTTAACCTCAGCTGTACAGTATTTTCAGGTGATAAATACTGAGTTCACAGGTTGCTGCAGCAGTGCCTCACCTAGCTGGTCGGCCAGGTGTTTTCCTTTCTCCGGAGGTACAACTCGCTCCTCGTCCATGTCGCACTTGTTTCCCACCATGATCACCTGAGCGTTGTCCCACGAGTACGTCTTAATCTGAGTGGCCCTGCAGACACACAGAGACGGCAATCATTCGCTTCAGCTCAGTCAGACCAACACAAGCTTCCAGCTTAATCACGTACCAGTCCTGGACGGCGTTGAAGGACTCCTCGTTGGTGATGTCGTACATGAGGATGAAGCCCATGGCGCCGCGGTAGTAAGCCGTGGTGATGGTGCGGTAACGCTCCTGACCCGCTGTGTCCTGAAACAACAACAGATGCATAATTCGCTGAGCAGCAAACAGGTTGACACACAGACCCATTTAGTTCATATAATAACAATGTTAGAGTCTACATGTACGCTGATGATACTGTTTTTAACCCATGTGCCATCTAAAGAACACAATGAGTTAATCCTGATATTTTCATGAATGATGAAGTCCTCACACCTGAGACTCCTGCTAAATATCTGCACATTATAACTGACAAACACCTTTAGAAACATAGATCAGCAGGAGGTAATTTAATCTGAGTCATTTAAAAGCTTCAGACATCAGCTCAGCTGTTTGTATTTGCAGTAAAACATGTTTCAGACCTAACAACATCTGACCATGTTTCATGTCTGAATAAAACTTCATCACATCAACAGAGACTCACAAGAAACAGAACTTTTAGTGTGTGAAGGGATGTAAATACTTTTGTTACGTTTCATCTCCAATATCGATCCAAAAACATCACAGAGCGTTTCGACTCTGAGTTTAAATAAACCTCCAGTGAGAGAGAAGCTGCATGTAGAGCAGTAGCTTTGTTACTGAGTCCTGACTGACATGGAGACAGGATGGATCAGGACCTAACAGCAGCTGCTGGAGAAGTCACAGTTAGACTATCATCACACATTGACAGAGTTCAGAAATCAGCCAGGATGTCAGTTGTTAGGACACTTTGATCAGCTGCTGTTAGTTCAGATTCAGTCTCTTGTTGTTACGACATTATTCTGTTTTATACGTCACCTGCTGTCGGTCTAGTCTCACCTTAATAACAGAGAGCATTGTGGGAGCTTAGTTAGCAACGGGCATCAGGACAAAGATTTCTGTGGAGGTTAATGACCTCTGACCAGTGCTGACATGCAGCGTGAACTCAGTTTAACCTGTAAATAACTCATGAAAACAGAAGTTGAGTAAGAACATAAACAACTTACATCATGAAGCTAAGTTTGCAGTTGAGCTAAGATGAACTATTCCTGAAAAAGTAACCTGGCTGCCTGAAAACAATAAATTAATTTAATGAGAAGCTGAGTTCAACTTTAATTTTTGTTTTTACATCTCAGTTTGTTGGATTTACTGCCTGAATCCAGTATGTCTGAAGAACAGTGAAGAGTTTTTAGATTTTTACAAAATCAGCTTGAAGCATACAATTTTTTTGGTGAACTTTTAATTCAGGCATGTAGAACAAAGAGATTTTGATCAAATATCACAATTTCATGCTCCGATTTTGTTATCTTTGTCAACGAAACCACACGTCATACATGATATGTTTAAAAGAGTGTCAGAAAGTTAAAACTGACAATTGTGTTTGCTTTTACACTTTCAGCTTCTGATAAATGGAGTCATTTGGTGATTTTTCAACATGTCAGATTCATCAGCAGGTTTTGGGGGTTCGGAGGGTTCATCAGCCATGTTTTACCTCCGTGTCCCTCCTGCCATTGGAATTAAACCAGCAACCGGCCCTGTGAGCTCCAAACTTCCATTAGGACCAGTAAAACCAGTTCTCCTCCACAGGAATAAAACAACAGCAAGCATAAAAATATGATCTTGGGCTGTTAAAACACAAAACATCTGACGTGAGACTGATGAATAAAACACGAACACACCTGCTGGAGGTATTGCTGCTATGAATGAACATCATGATGACGGTAAATGTTGGGTGGCAAATGCGTCACCACGCAGGACGATGCTGGATGTTTTCAGAGCAACAAAGCCTGTTTGGTGTAAGGACTCCATCCCCCATGATGCTCTCTGACAGGAAACTAAATGAGCATCAGACCAGATGAACGCCGACTGTTGGTGAAACTATTTTTACTCATCGAGCCTCGAATCAATCAGCTGTGATTAAACACATTTACAGTACTGCAACACACTGATATACACACACACACACACACACACACACACACGCACGCGCGCGCACACACTCCTCCTCTCAGGTCTCCACCTCGTCGCCCTGAGACGTCCTTTAATTGCCACCAAAGACGACACTGTTAGTGTGTGTGTGTGTGTGTGTTAGTGTGTGTCTGTGTGTTAGTGTGTGGGTCGGTGTGTGTGTTGTGTGTGAGTGTGAAGAGCTGCTGCCATGGCAACACCATCACCACTGATAATAGAGCTGCAGTCTGTCTCCTGTATTTTCTCTCAGAGCAGAACATCATGTTTCTCTGCTCAGACTTGACGTGCTGCAGTACATTCAGTTACGCTGTGTGTTGTTTTACAGGACAGCATGTCACAGTGAATGTTATCATGTGATGTCGCCGCTGATCATTATGGGATACTGTATATTATGGTAGTGTGGATACTGGATGCCACCTTTAGTGTCATGCTGATTAATTCAGTGTCCTAGCTATAGAGAAACAAGAAGAACTCAACCTCTGAACTGCTTCTCTGTTCAGGGTCACAGGAGGATGAACCTGCACAACAAACACACCTTTAGTGAATCAAACGCATTCACACCTGAGTCACTCCAACTACATTTGATTATATGATATTATGACAGCACAGAGGTGGTACAGTATTTCATTGGAGAAAATAAATATAAAGTATTTATAGAGGAGGAGCTGGGATACGCTATGGAGAAGGACTTTCAGTTGACCCCAAGGAAGTTCTGGCAAACCGCTGGACGCCTCAGGAAGGGTGGCGGAGCTTGGCCCAGGCTGACTACAGTGGAGGGATAACGGCTGACCTGGAATGAGGAGATTGTCGGGTTGTAAAGAGCCTTCAAGGAGCTCCTGAACCAGGTTAACATGTCCTCTGCTGAGGAGGAGCCTGAACACTCTTCAGTGTTGGACCGTCAGCTCCGGTAATGTTTGTGCTGTTCATGGATCTTAAGGTGCAGGTTGTTGTTATTATTATTATTATTATTATGGCCGTGTTTCCTCTCAGTCCAGTACCATACAGTTTGCATACAGGCAAAACATTTTTTTGTTGAAACAGTATTTACAAGTTTTTAGGAGGTATAGACAAGGAAAATGGTGTTTCAAAATAAAATGTAATGCTGGTGAGAGCAAGGAAGGTAAAATGTACTTTTGCCCTATTTTCTTGGATTTCAGTGGGTCGAAGAACAGGATGGATAAATATGTTATTTAAGGTCATTGTGATTATATGTTTATTCTGAAGAATGATGAATTGTTTGTATATATGGAAAGAATCAAGTTCCTATGAGTTCAAGATGAATAATGATGGATTTATAAATCTGTGTATGATTTAATGTATGTTGTACTGAATGACAATATGTTTCTCCACCTTATTTTACATAAATGCAAAGTTAGCGAGATGAGCTGTTATGTTTGTTGTCTTTGTGGTTGTTGTGTGTATAAGTGTGACTGTGCATATGTGTGTGGACCTCAGGAAGAATAGCCAATGCTAATGCTGGTGCTAATGGAGATCCTAACAAACGAAACAAAACAAAACTGTTTTTTTGCGTGCTTTTAGTTTAAATTTATCACATCTGTACGTAGTCTTGATCCTGAAGAAGCAGAACTCTTAAATTTTATTGTTGCTGTAAAAAAGCCACCATGGAGTTTTCAAGACACTTAGCAGAGATCTAATGTTTTAACATTATGTTGGTTCTAACCAAGGATATTAATGATCAATTAATTTTGATTAATAATTAAACTTATTAAAAATATAACTGATAAAGCAGCAGTAGAAGAAGGCCATAATGTCAGTAGTTGGATCATGACTAGCTGTAGTGCCTGGTTGTTCCACCAGGCGGAGCCTCTCACTGGGTTTAGCCAACATCGGGCACCATGACAAAGACTTCTGAAGAGGTTAATGACCTCCAGACAGAACAACTCTAAAAGCAAGTCTTAGTCTGAATGCAATGCCTTCTGTAGATAAAACACTGATGTAGCTTCACTTCTTCATGTTAATGATTAATCAACTATTGATTGATAACATTGTAAGACAGTTACTTAAAAATTGCTTCCTTAACTTTACCAGTGTCTTTTCAACCATTAGTTGTTGCCAGAGTTACAGTATATGATCAAATGTTACAAAACAGGAAAACGTACCAACAGGACGGTGTTCAGAGGAAGAACTACAGTCACAATCAGAGCTGCTCCACACTGCAGCTGTTGCAGTGCATCATGGGAAATGGTAAAAGGACTCCACTCAGCTTTTTACCTGAACAGTTTCTAAAGAGCTTCACAGTCTCGTCAGGTCAACCAGGAGCTCACCTGCCATCAGGTTCAGCAGATGAACAACCTGATCTATAACTGATTACACTGATTTACATCATATTATGTGTGACGGTCTGAGCAGTGACACTGTTCTGTGATATGATACCGAGTACACATGATGGTCCAAAGACCCAAA
>NW_007578972.1:0-19663 GCF_000690725.1 Stegastes partitus | reverse complement strand
AAACCAACACAAAGAGACACTAAACCACCACAAAGAAGACTGGTAGAAACAGTCTCTCAGTTTGCTGCCGTTTCCTTCAACATCCACCTGGTGGTTTCCATGAGTTCGTCCTCCAGACTGAACTCAGAGTTCTACTGGAACGTCCTGAGAACATTCAACCAGCTGAACTGTGATTCATGTCGCTGCTCCGACAGTCTCAGCTGATTCCTCGACAACACAATCGCCTCCATCCTCCGACTCTACATCTTTACAGGTAAAGACTGAACCTTTTGATCAAACCTCGTGCAGCATCTGCCTGCTGCTCATGTCGTCATCTCATCCACACCGACTGCTTCCTCTGTCCTGCAGTTATGTTCTCTCTTGTCTCTGCTGATGTTGTGTGTGTTCAGCCCCTGAGAGACACATCAGCATCTAAACTGTCTGCCTCCATTGGTTTCCACCATCCAACCAGTTTACCCAGTTTACAGCCAACACAAGCACTCAGACATGCGGCCGTCCTCACCCAGATCTGCAGCTTGATCCTCTTGTCGTTGCGATAAACCGTCTTCACTTTGAAGTCGATGCCGACGGTGCTGACAAAAGAGTTGCTGAAGGAGTCGTCGGCATAGCGGAACAGGAAGGACGTTTTCCCTACGCTGCTGTTTCCGATGATCAGCAGTTTGAACATGTAGTCGAAGTTCTGGTCGGAACCGTCCCGCTGGCCGAAACGCTGGTCTGCCTTCGCCATCTGAAGGAAAACACCGTCAGTCACATGGCAACCCAACAAAACGCACAATCAGCTTTTTTTCACAGCCTGAGCTGACAAAACATCCTGTGAGTGCCGCTCAGTTAAATACGGCTGCGAGTAACAACTGTTTTCTGGATCAATCGATCAGCTGTTTGTTCTAAAATATCGGAAAATGGTAAGTTTGAGTTTCCTCCAATGTCTCGTTTAGTCCAAAGATGTTCAGTTTACTGTCATAGAGGAATGAAACCAGAAAACATTCAATGAAGAAGCTGCAACCACAGAACTTAGAGGCTTTTTATTTTATTTTTTAATAACTCAAGTTAATTAATTATCAAAACAGTTGGAGATAACCTATGGATTGACATCTAATTGGTTAATCTCTACAGCTGTAATAATATCAATCACTCAACGTTAAAGTATAATGTTATAATCTAATAGTAAGATGCTACGTTTGAAAGAAAGCTTCAGCAATTAAACAATTACTTCATTAGTTGTCAACCAAGAAATTAATCTCCAACTATTTTGATAGTCAGTTAATCAAACAACCGTTTCTGACATTTTAGGAACCAAACAGCTGATTGGTTGATTGGTTCTTCCACAGAATAATTGTTAGAATTTGAACATGACTCAAAACATGAAGCAGCAAACAGCCACATTAAAACCATTTTTAAAAATGCTCTTGTTTCTGAGATAAGGTCTGATGTGAGCTGCAGGATTCACTTTGTTGCGTGCAGTACAGATGCAAAGATGCAACTCTGACTCACTGAATCTAAATCTGATTTTACTTTGGGTCAGCGCTCTGCTACGTCCTCACTGAGTTAACGTATGTAAATGTAGAGAATCAGTGCAGTTGTATTTTTCTCTGTGTAACGACCGAACAGGCTGCACAAAGAGCAGCACTGCTGTTTAACACGTCATGATGCTGCTCCATGCTTCTACTGAACTCATGTTAAAGGCTGCTAGCAGTTGAACAGCTTCTCCTACTTTGCACTCAACAGATCTGCTGCACACGAGCTCAGAGCTGCTTTCAGTCGGATACAATTCAGGGAGCTGCATCAACAAACACTGCTGTCCATGCAGCCATGCAGGCAGGTGCAGCTGCAGACAAGCTTCAGGTCGCAGTGAATGAAGCTGAGCTGCAGGTCGCAGTGAATGAAGCTGCAGATGAGTCACAGCTGATGTCCGGATGCTTCGTCGGCGCCGGAGGAGGAAGAGCCATCTGACATGGTGACTGCAGTCGTGGGTTTGTGATCATGTGACTCATCTGGAACCATTTGGTGGAAAATGACTGAGTGACTTTGTTCTACTGATTCTGAGCTGCTGCAGCTCATCAGTCTGTCAACATTTTCTGCTAATATCTGTTCCATCAGCTGTAGGTAAGGAAAAGAAGCTAAGCTATAAATAAAGGGGAATAAACGTGTGAGTCTCTGTGTATAAACATCATGCAGATGCTAATCACGTTTGTCACAGTTAAACTGACTTCGCTGATGTTTGTGGCTGTGAGCAGGAACACTGACGTGTTGTCGCCTTCTGCGCGTGATGAACTTGTTAGTGTTCAGTTGTTTATTACAGACATTGTGGTGCAACATTATCATTCATTTGGACTTCAGTTTGTGTCCACCTGGTTAATGCAAATCTAATCTTCAGTCCACTTTAGGCTCTGTTTTGGTCTCCATCATCCCTCCTTCAGCTGCTCCATATTTCTCCTTGTTCATTCGTACATGTGAAAACACATAATGCTGAGCGTGACCAGGAGTCGTTCCATATAAAACCAAACAATCTGAACAAAGGTCCTCCTCAGAACATCTGGTTCTGTATCTGCTGTACCTTTATCAAATGATCAGAGTTCTACCTTCAGACTGTGAATGTTCCAGGTCCTTTAAAGTCCATAGATCAGGTTCTCATCCATTCAGGTGTCACAGTCTGGTGATCTGGTGAGTTTTGTTCGTGGTTCAAATGTTTTAGAGATTAGCCGAAGCTGCTGTAGGAAGTAACTAAACCTGATGGACTGAGAGGCAGGTGCTCATTATGATTGGTTCTCCTGGAAGTGGTGAGGGGGCGGAGCTACACAGAGCTGGACCAGAATCAGATCCACCAGATGGGACCTTTAAAGATCAGGAGCTCAAAGACTGATGCAGAAAAGGAACAAACTGGTGCATAAAAATCACCAGAATTCAGAACATTCAGTGTTCAACACTCAGAATGTTTGTACATGTGATCACATGTATGAAGGAGGAGAACATACAACAGAACATGTGTCTGATTATCCATCAGGCCTCCTGACTGACAGGCTGAGCTCAGATCAATATCAGAACAATCAGTCATTAGCTGATAGATGTGATCAGAGCATCTTCATCACCACAAACACACAGAGACACAACACAAGCCTCTCTGTGTGTGTGTGTGTGTGTGTGTGTGTGTGTGTGTGTTTTACCTCTGTTGGGCGGATCTGATCTGATTCCTGATTCTGTGATTCTTTGCTTCTCTCTCGGCTCCAGACACAAAGACCGTTTCCTCCGCGGCAGCAGCGGCTCGGTCCGCTCAGTGAATCCGGGGATGAGTCAGAGGTTCTGGGCGGAGCGGCTCCGGTGAGCGGGGCGGATGTTCCCGGTGACAGTAAAGCGTCTCTCCGCTGACATGCTCCGGTTCTCCGCTGCTCGGTGATCGTCTGCTTCCTCCTCCAGCATCCAGCAGCGTCTCCTCCGTCACCGAACCGACCTCTGAGAGCTGCGGGCGGAGCCAATCAGAGCACGGAGCTGTGACTCATAGCGGGAGGAGGGGGGCGAGGGAGAACTTTGACCTTTAACGGTTTATTGATTGATTGATTGAATGATTTTTATTCACAATAAAAACGTTAAATTCTAACTTCCGTCTGTTTGTTTTGATTCTCCACAAAAACATCAGCTCAAAGCCTTCATCATCCAGGTTCCTCCAGGTTCCTCCAGGTTCCTCCAGGTTCCTCCAGGTGCCTCCAGGTCCCTTCAGGTGCCTCCAGGTCCCTTCAGGTCTCTTCAGGTCCCTTCAGGTTCCTCCAGGTCCCTTCAGGTTTCTCTAGGTCCAGGTCTCTTCAGGTTCCTCCAGGTCCCTTCAGGTTCCTCCAGGTCCCTTCAGGTTCCCCCAGTTTCCTCCAGGTGCCTCCAGGTGCCTCCAGGTCCCTTCAGGTCTCTTCAGGTCACCTCAGGTTCCTCCAGGTCCCTTCAGGTTTCTCTAGGTCCAGGTCCCTTCAGGTTCCTCCAGGTGTCTCTAGGTTCCTCCAGGTCCCTTCAGGTTCCTTCAGGTTCCCCCAGTTTCCTCCAGGTGCCTCCAGGTTCCTCCAGGTGCCTCTAGGTTCCTCCAGGTCCCTTCAGGTTCCTTCAGGTTCCCCCAGTTTCCTCCAGGTGCCTCCAGGTTCCTCCAGGTCCCTTCAGGTTCCTTCGGGTTCCCCCAGTTTCCTCCAGGTGCCTCCAGGTTCCTCCAGGTCCCTTTAGGTCCCTTCAAGTTCATCCAGGTGCCTCTAGGTGCCTCCAGGTTCCTCCAGGTCCCTTCAGTTTCCTCCAGGTTCCTCCAGGTTCTTCTAGGTCCTTTCAGAGTCAGTCTGAGCTGAGATGTTGTGATGTTTCCTCAGAACACACTGATTCCAGCTCTGTGATCTTTATGTCCATGATTCTGTTTGTAGATGAAGATCCACACTGTGTTTCTCAGTGGGAGGTTTGTTCAGGAACCTCCAGCTGCCTCTGGGAGAAGATCCAGGTGTCAAAACACCAAACCAGCTTGACTCCTGGACACCAGCTGGAGATGTTCTGTTGAGAACCTTCACAGTCACTGGATACAAGCTCTTCATGGACACACTGGAAAAGTCCACCATCTCTGGTGTTGAAGAAGCTGATTAAGACCCACTTTCTTCCTCAGGTCATAAGACATGCTGGTCTTCTCCAACACCTCTCTGAAGAGGCTGAGAAGACCACGTCTCACCTCCTCCAGAAGTTCCTCCAGAAGACTTTAACCCAGTTTCTTGGCTTACTAATGCCCCTTATTTCGTCTTTATTTTTATCTTTATTTTATTTTGTTTTATTTTATTTATTTATTTTTATTTACATTTTTTCCTTATTTCTCTTGTGACTGGTGTCATGTGGAAACGTGTCCTGGTCTGACAATAAAGAATCCTTGAATCCTTGAACTAATGCTAACCTCTAGCTAATGCTAACCCCCAGCTAGTGCTAACCCCCAGGTAATGCTAACCCCTCCTGAATTGTCAGTGAAACCGTCCAATCAGACAGCTGCTCAGTGTGTGACAACAGGTGGAGTTCATGTGCAGCAGCGCTGCAGGTGTCCAGACTGACACACCTGTTCTACCCGTCAGTCTCTCTGCCTCCGCTACACAACTCCGGGAACCTCTCGTCCAGCTGTGTGGCTATTCAGGAGAAAAGTGCTGAACTTTCTCTCAATCCTGGCCGCTCAGACGCACCTGTCACCTGTACCACCGCTGTCACTCATTTTACCTGTCTGCTCTGTTTACACCTGGTTTGTCCACCTGTGGCCCGTGCAGCACGATCCAGCGGCTTCATGTCTCTTTGGCTCTCATTAACTCTATCTGACAGCTCAGGTGATTTATTCCAGCAGAATCGGATCAGTTCTGACTGCTGCCTTCAGAAACTCACCTGAGACCGTAACCTGAGTCCGTGTGTGTAACGTTTCAATAAGCAAATTTGTGCTGCATTTAATCTCGTGTGATTTTTTTTTACTATTTATCTTTTATTAGTTAGGACAGTGAGAGAGGAAAGGGGGGAGAAGAATGGGGAGAGACCTTGCAGCAAACTGTCGTGAGCGGGAATCGAACTCACGAACGCCGCGCCTGTTCATGGGTCGCCTGCTCAACCATGTGAGCTATTGGGGCGCCTGACAGGCGAACGATCCAGGAGCGGATCTGCAGCTGTTCTCAGTGTTTTATCGACCACGGAACACCTGTTGCTGCTCAGGACCACGTCTCCCTTCGCTGGATGCATCTTCAGATCAGCTTCATGAGTTTTATTATCATCAGAGCTGCAGTGCTCGCTGTCGTTCAGCAGGCGGCGCCGAGCAGCTCAGTGTCCTCCCACACGAAGCAGAAGAAGAAGAAGAGAAAGTCGACGACTTCTCGCGATCCTTCGCTCCGCGAGAGTTAGTTTCTTTGTGTGAAGTAGCTAACGTGCCCGCTTAGCTTAGCATCAACTCAACGTCCGTCCGCGGCTCGATACAGCACAGAATCCAGACCGAGTCCCCTGAGCAGCTACCTGTACAGGTAAGAAGGATGACGTCGGTCAGCAGAGTTAGCTCCTGCCGTTGGCATCAGCCGGCGCCGTTAGCCGATTAGCTTGTGTGAACGCGCGGTGCTAACACGCGGCTAATGTTAGCAGCTTTTAGCGGGTTGCAGCTCGGTACCGTCACCATGCACCGGTTCTGACTAGAAGCAGCTCACCTGTCCGTCTGCCCGTCCACAGGAGGGAAGTCGGTTCACTCAGCAGAAACCGTTAAAGACGTTCAACCAGCAGGTGTCGGTTTAACGTTAAAACTGCTGCAGCGACTACCGGCTGTCTCTATTATCGATTATTATGATTTTCTGGATCAATCGATCAGCTGCGTGGTTGTGAAACGTCTTTAAATGGTAAAAACGTGGATCAGAGTTTCCTCAAACGTCTCGTTTAGTCTAAAGATGTTCAGTTTAGTGTCCCAGAGGAAAGAAAGCAGAAAACATTCAAACGAACTGAATCAAGATTTATCGAGTATTTGACAAGTAATAGATCAATTATCCGGTCTAAACAGCTGCCAGTGTTCGGCTCATGGTTCTGTTTTCAACATAAATCTGTTGTTGTCTCTGAACGTTTAGAGTCCGTCTGAACCTTCAGCTGCTGGATGCGCAGACGTCGGTTTCTGTCAGACATTTGGTACAAACTTGTCTGTAAAGTGATCAGTTCAGTCCAAACCAATCAATCGGTTTGAATAACCACATGGGCTCTCCAGGCAGCGTCAGAGTGATACTTCACCTGCCGCCGTCCGATCACTTCTGCAGATGTGTCTGATTAAACTAATCAGACGCTTTCAGGAGTGTATTGATCTGTTGGTGTCCTGATCACTGACGGTCAGCTGGTTTCTTCCAGACGCAGCGATCCACCAAACGTCTCCATGGCACTAAGACGAGGACACATCAGGTACCTGAAGGTAAGTCTTATTATTGATCAATAATGATCAGGGTGTATCTGTGACAGAATGTTGATTTTTCTGATCATTTTCCTTCCAGCTGTGTTCATTTCATCACAACAGATCTGATCAAAAATATTAATTGACAACCGTTTTTGTCTCAACAAAGATGGAATAAACAACATCTCATGAGAGAGCTGCGGAAAAAAAGTTTGACATTTTAGTTGATGAATAAAAAATAAAAAAATGATGATCTGAGCGACGAGTTGTGGAGTCACTTCTTGTTGGTCAGTCAAGGTGATGTGTGTAACACCTGTGTGTGTGTGTGTTTCAGGTGTGCGAGGTTCAGTCGTCTCAGAGTGACGTCAGAGACGGACAGCTCGTTGCCAAAGGAGCCTCTGGGAAGGTGATGAATCGATCAGACTAGTTCAGCAGGTCCTTTAACTGCACTGACTGAAGGACCGACGTTTAAATCATACCTCAGTAAACTGAGTTTTCAAACTGGAAAACTTTATTGATAGAAACTGTTAATGAGACTAAAACTGTGACCTGGATGCTGAGAGCTGCAGGTGTATTGATGACGTCCTCATGCTGCTGATGTCACTTCCTCAGGAGCTGTACGACAACGGCTACAGCGAGCAGATGATGGAGGACGAAGACGCTCGGACCAACCTGATCGTCAACTACCTGCCGCAGAGCATGAGCCAGGACGAGCTGCGCAGCCTGTTCAGCAGCGTCGGAGATGTCGAGTCGGCCAAACTCATCAGGGACAAAGTGGCAGGTAACTCCTCGCAGTACTACTGCAGTACTGCAGCAGCGCTACTGCAGTTGTGCTGCTGCAGTACTGCTGCAGCTCTTCTGTAGTACTCTTATGGTACTACTGCAGTGCTGCAGAGCACTTAGAGCTGCAACGCTTCTCCTGCAGTACTACTGCAGTACTACTGACTGTCAGATTGCAGTACTACTACAGTACTACTGAGTGTCAGACTGCAGTACTACTGAGCAGACGATGCTGTATTGTAGTAATACTTAGGACCCACACCACAGTACTCCTGAGGTGTAGTAAGTACAACTACAACTACTGTAACCACTAAATGAAATTTACTTCACAGTACTGCGAGTCAGCCATGGATGAATCTGTTTTGCAATAGTAGTATCAGTAGTCGTACTCCGTTTGCAGTATTTTCTGTGTACTCTGATTCTTTGTTTTTTAATTTTTTGTTTTTTCAATGACGATCAGCTGATTTTTGTTTTTTATTTCATTTTTTTCTAACAAACTGATGTTTTTTGTTTTTAGGAAGATTTTGTACTTTTTGTCTGAACTGTTTGATTCTTTTTTTTCTCACCATGTTGTTGTTGTTGTTGTAATGCTTTTTTATTTTTCACACCAGGTTTAATGACAGTCTGAGTGTTAACAGGTACTTGATACTGATTGGTTCAGGCTGGGCGATGACATCACAACATTTTATTTGTGACACATGAGCAGATCAAACAAACCGATGCTGAATAAAATCACATCGACGTAAAACTCTTCAGATCAAAGATATTCCCTGATAACACAGAGCAGTACGACATCGCCCAACCTGTGATGAACTTTTTTTTAATATTTGATGTACAGATGTTTAAAACCTGTTTTCACCTGTTTCATTTTTTTTCAGGCTTTGACAATGTTTGTAAAACTGTTATGAAATGTATGAAGATCTGAAGTTTTTATTCTGAACAAGTCCAGAAAACTGTCGATTCATGTTTCTTTCTGCGTTGAATATTTCCTCAGAGTGAGCGCTTCTGTCAGATGTTCGCCTCCTCGCAGTGAGAACCGTAACATCTGCAGGTGTTCAGAGACTCACCTGAGCTGCTGCTGATCTGAGCGTGGTTTCGTTCTAATGTCTGCATTTAAGTTTGAACGTTGTCGTTTCGATGTTTGGGTCTAAATGTCGTTATTACAGTGATCTCTTCGTCGTTTTAATGTGAGCAGAAGTTTAATAGAACACTTTGGTTTGTCCTTCACACTGCCTGGCTGAGGATGTGTGAACGACCTCGTGAGTTTTCTGGGTTTGTTCAGAAGCACTGACTGTTTGACACTGTGGACTCTGCTGATTTGTGATCTGTACTCAGTTTGAACTCTGTTTGTTTGTTTCTCTGGCGGCTGTAACAGACAGTTTTGTTCTTTTATTTTGTTGTTTTCCTTTTGTGTTTCTCTAGGCCACAGTTTAGGTTACGGCTTTGTTAACTTTGTTAACCCTAGTGATGCAGAGAGGGCTATCAGTACCCTCAATGGCCTGAGGCTACAGTCTAAAACTATCAAGGTAACGTGCCACAGGTGCTCTGTGATTTTCCTGTCTCACCTGATAGATGTGTTATGTTCCCTGGACAGTAGAGGGCGCTCTCACCTGCAAACTGTCTGAAGGATGAAGGTATTTTTAAAGCTGTCATTTTTCTTTTCTTCTGACCCGGTAAATTCATTGTTTTTTAACGGACACATGTTGACACTGAATCTGTGAGTTTCTTCAGTTCAGTGAGACAAAGTGCCAAACTTTTATTTTCAAAAAGTAATGCTTTTATTTTGACAAATGCCTAATGATCTGAGCCTGTTTGGATGCTTTTATTTTGTCTTTTTGTTTCATTTTGTTTGGGACAAATCTGGATAACTGTTTTTTTTTTTGTTTGTTTGTTTTTTTTGTTTTTTTGACATTGAATATTTAGGCTTATTTAAATATCTGGATTTTATTTGAACACTGAATGTAACTGTTCATTTTATTTTGTTCAGTGTTGAAAGTTTTATTGTAAAATCTGTCTACATGTGAAGATGGCAAGCTCAGACTCTTCCTGTCGCCTCCCACAGGTTTCGTACGCTCGGCCGAGTTCGGACACCATCAAAGACGCCAACCTGTACATCAGCGGCCTGCCGAGGACGCTGAGCCAGCAGGACCTGGAGGACATGTTCGCCCACTATGGACACATCATCAACTCCAGGGTTCTGGTGGACCAGGCCTCCGGTACTGCACGTGCTCAGTGACAGCAGTCATGTGACCACTCACCTCATCCTGACTGACCTCTGCTCTCTGATTGGTTGTTTAGGTCTGTCTCGGGGCGTGGCCTTCATTCGCTTCGATAAGCGCGCCGAGGCCGAAGACGCCGTCAAACACCTGAACGGACACACGCCCCCTGGCAGCTCTGAGCCAATCACGGTCAAGTTCGCCGCCAACCCCAACCAGGCCAGGAACTCCCAGATGATGTCACAGATGTACCACGGCCAATCACGACGCTTCGGAGGCCCCGTCCACCATCAGGCGCAGAGGTTCAGGTATGCTCACCTACAAATAGAGTAATCAGATAGGAATGCAAATTGTAAACCGTTTTTTAACCTGATAGTTGGCAACTTCATCAATTAATATTAATTAACATGAATAAAGAAGAACGGACATTTTTTTTCAAACGCTGAAAGTTTCTCACCATGAATCAGTTCCATTAGCCAATCAGATCACAGGATACTACGACTGATCTACAACACATGATCTAGTAGCATCATCTGCTGCCTTATCACTGAGTTTATCTATTAGTGAAATTAGTAACGGCCATTTATTGAGTAACGATTGATCTTCAGCTTCTCTCCTGACTACTAAGATGCTGCATTCTGATTGGCTGTCAGCTGTCACTGTTTTAACTGTAGGACCTGATGCATCATCTCAACTTTTTGTTGTGAACAAATCCAAAAACTTTCAAGTCAGTTTTGGTGCCCGAATGCTTCCTCTGTCTCCTCCTGGCAGTAAGAGCGCCACCTGGTGTTCAGACAGAAGAACGTCACTCACATAGCTGCTGACTCAGCAGCTATGATCCAGAACACCTGCTGCACCTGCACGTGCACCGACTGATAGAAAATGTAGTGTAGAAGCAGAATCGTTTCAGTTTGGATTGAAGTGCCGCCTCTTGTGTCCCACAATGCAACACTGGAACATTCACAACAAGCTGTAGAACTTCAGAGCACCTGTGCACACAATAATCTTTGCAGACTTTTACCAGAACAGAAACATCAGGAGAACCAGCTGAACTCTCTTAACATCTGAAGTTCTTTGTATTGTTTGTCTGCTCTCCATCTGCCTTCCTGCTGCCCCCTCCCTTGGCCCGACCGCTCAAGGCAGACTGTTCTGTCAGACTCTGACAGTCAGAGGGTTTAGTGGTTCCTTCCCACCATTGCCAGCTGCTTCTCGAAGGGAATCCAAAGACAGTGTCTGAAACCTGTCAGGTTTTTACCTGCTATGTGAAGAGCTGTGAGATGACATGCTGTGAACTGGTGCTATATAAATAAAACTGAATTAAAGTTTTGCAAGACACAGAGTGAATGTGCTTCCTACAGTCATACAGGTGTTTGCAGGTGAACATCTTCTACATCCACATTAACGGTCCTGCCAGTCAGTTTCAGTGTCACGTTACAGCCTGAATGTAGTTTCAATCTGAGCGCTGCAGTGGGGCCTGATGGGAAACGCCTGCCGGTGACCTGATCTCACAGCTGATTGGTCGGGGTGTCTGAGTAACGTGATGTTCTGTAGGACCTGTCTGTCAGACGTCTCCTTCAGCAGCGCTGTGTCTGGTTGCAGGTTTTCTCCAATGAGCGTCGACCACATGGGTGGAGGAGGCGGAGTCTCGGGGAACGCGTCCTCCGGTTGGTGCATCTTCATCTACAATCTGGGCCAGGACGCCGATGAGGCCATCCTGTGGCAGATGTTCGGGCCGTTCGGCGCCGTCGTCAACGTGAAGGTGATCCGAGACTTCAACACCAACAAGTGCAAAGGCTTCGGTTTCGTCACCATGACGAACTACGAGGAGGCTGCCATGGCGATCCACAGCCTGAATGGGTACCGACTGGGCGACAAGGTGCTCCAGGTTTCCTTCAAGACCAGCAAGGGACACAAGTAGAGGGCGCAGTGGGCGGAGTCAGCGGGGCGGGGGGGTGGGGCACTGAAATATCGTAGTTTATGTTTTCGTCAGTTTTCAGTTGAAGTTGATTTTCTTTTGAGCATGCTCAGTTCCTTTATGACGTCGGCTCGTGGTTCTGAATGTTCGGACATTGGTCCACGATGGCGGGCTGACGGATGATTGACAGCTGCTGAAACAGGTTTTGCTGCATCAAACAGAACCCGCTCCGAGGTTCTGATGTTGGGTTTGTGTTTTGTGGAATGTTAAAGTGAAGAGTTTGGTTCTGCAGATGTTCACAGCTGCAGTCTGTTAGATGATTTAACGGTTTATTAATGAAAATGTGAAAAGCAGACGTGTCAGCTGTCTGGGCCAATAAGCAGTCAGGAGGCGGGGCTCCTGCTCTCCTGTAAACAGCAGCAGGTGAACAGGTAACTGTGACCTTTTTCATTTGGATTTTATTTTTGTATTGCAGCTTCATTGTGGTGTTGGATTGTTTATTCAGTAATAAATCTGTTCACGGAAAATTGGCATGGTCTTATTCCTTCCTGAGAAATAATCCATCAGACTAACAAAGTGATTCACAGAACAGAAGGGATGTCCTGATCAGTCTGGTTTGTTTCCCCCAGAAATTATCAGTCATTTAATTCTTATTTGCACAGAACTGATGCACATAATACACACTACATGCATCATATACCAGCTGTAGTACCTGGTTGTTCCACCAGGTGGAGCCTCTTCCTGTTTAATCCTGTAGAGACCAGAGGAGGCCTCACTCAAGACTACAGTTCATGTTGGCAGCAGAGAGCATTGTGAGAGTTTAGCAGCAACAGGACCATGACAGAATTAAGGTAGCACATATGTGTTAAGTTGGTCTCATGTGACAGCTAGCATCAGGGTTGCAGCGTCTAGTGCACAATTAAGAAACTTATGAAATGATATAAGTGGACAGTTCTGTGCTCAACAGCAAATAGGTCAAATGTACAATCTGGATTTGTGTTTTGTCAGTGCTACAAGAGATTCCAAAGAATGATGATGAAAACAGAAATTATCTAACATGAACTAATGTCTAATGTATTTCAACCTGAACACACTCCTGTAACTGTAAAAACACAGATGTGGATAAAAAGATCTGTTTAAGTAGTTAAATATCTGTAGCATGTCGAGACAAAAGAAAAACTAAACACATAAAAGAAAAATGAGACATAAAATAACCAGAGCAAGACTATTCAAATTACAAAAACTGAAACAAGTATTAATATAAATATATAATACCAATAAACAACAATACAAATGAAAATGTTCTGGATCAGCTCAGCAGCTCCTCAGCCAGCTGGTTGTAGTTCAGCTTTCGCAGGATTTCCTCAGTTACCTCCACAGCACCTTCAGCGTGGTACTGTTGGACCATCAAGTCTACGGTTCTGGTTCTGTCTGCGGCTTCCAGCCGAGAAGCAGGGATCGGGTCAGACCGTAGGTTCAGCAGGCCTTTGAAGGTTTTCAGATCCTCCGAACCGAGACGGTCCAGGATGTGAATCAGCCGCAGGGTCACATCCACCTCTAGAACTGGTGCTGCAGTGACACGACGCGCTCCCACTGGATCCACACAGGTAGTGCAGGTGTCTACAGGTAAGGCCAAGTTATTAGTATCCATGCTGAATTTTGATTGATTTATTGATCGACAGTGAATCTTTCAGGGACCAGCAGGTGTGTTCTGGTTAATGGTGTGACACTGAATGTGTTAGCGTGTTGCTGTGGTACCTCTCGGGTTGATGACTCGGCTCCAAACGTCACACTCTTGGGGGCCGAACAGCCAGGCCAGCAGAAGATGTGGAGTCACAACACTCCTCAGTTGCAGCCTCACCTCAGCGACATCGGCCGGAAGCTTCACCGCAAATGATGGCAGAAAGTTGTGGTAGTCGCTGAAGTTGATGAACTTTGACATCTGAAACCAAAACAACAAACAGTTTTTTTTCTTTTTAAATTCTTTGGAGGCCTGCAAGGTGGCTCGGTGGTTAGCACTGTCGCCTTGCAGCTAGAAGGTCGCCGGTTCACGCCCTTAGTCAGCTGGGATAGACTTCAGCCCTCTGTGACCTTAGTGAGGATTGAGGTGTATAGATGATGGATGGATATTTTTTGGCTTTATTAGATAGGACAGAGAGAGACAGAATGGGGGAAGGACCTGCAGCAAGGGGTCATGAGCAGGATTCAAACCCATGACCACTGCATCAGGGACTATAGCCCCTATACATGGGACGCCAGTTCAACCAGGTGAGCTATAGCGGCGCCCCAACGACGAACAGGTTTAATATTGAAGAAACAACGTTGTCGGTGAGCGATGGGTCACAGTAGCATACCTCTGGCTGGATGATAGCGACCGGCTCTCCGGACATCTTGTAAGTCTGATTCGGGATCAGTTCGCAGTCGGGTATCGCCTCCACGTACTCCGCCCCGATGCGACGCTTCCACTCCTTGCTCACCTGCACATCAGGTCAGACAGGTGAGTAATCAGAAACTCCCTGTGATCAATATCAGGTTGTTACTGCTGGTCTACCAGCTGCCTCAAAGCTGCAGATTTAACAGATTTTTTGTCCAATTTTAAAATCTGAACAACAAACTCAATTTTTGTTGAAGGTTTATGTTCAGTAACTCTCAGTGAATACAACTGTGCGCTGCAGAGTCCCAGAGAAGTCTGGTGGGGCGGGGCCTGTCTACGTGTCAGTCAGTGGGCAGGGCCTGTTTACCTTCGAGACGCAGATGTTCCTGGGCAGCAGCAGGACATACAGCATGGAGGTGGCTGGCTGAGAGAAGAGCAGCACCAGGCTGTGGATCGGTCTGTCAGACGCCGCCGGCTCCACCAGACCGAAACACGAGAAGCCAGAGATGTCAATGATCACGTAACCATCAGTCACCCGACCAGGTGTGATGAAGTCCACACAGTCCCCAGTGATGTGAGCGACAGACATGAAGTGCTTATCGAGATCTGCAGGACAAAACAACTTAAATAACGAACACCTCCAAACACAGCCGCAGATTCAGACCTGAAACTTCAACCGGTTACATGTTGGAGCAACACGAACACAACGCCCAGGTAACAGAGCTCAGATTTGGCTACTCGCAGCTTCTGTTCTGAAGTCTAAGGACGTCTTTATTTCGCTACACGTTTCTGCATTCATTTACCCTCTACCTTTACAAGCCTTCCAGGACTGCTGCTGAGAAGATCCACATGTCATGATGCTGCCACCACCATGCGTCACGTCATGATGCTACCACCACCAAACACACTGTCTAGCCTGATGGACAAAAAGCTCCATTTTGGTCTGCTCAGACCAAAGAACCTTCTTCCAGGTAACTTCAGGGTGTCCACATGTCCTCTGGTGAACTCTAGTCCAGATTTAATGTGAGCTTTTTCCAACAGAGTCTTTGTCTGTATGCAGAGTCTCCAGTGTGAGCAGGGCTTTAGAGGGCATTTTTTAATCTTTTCCCTTTAGGTTGTATTTCAAACCTTTCCTTCCTCATAATGTTTACATAGGGCCCAGTAAATGTAAAGATTCATGTCCTCAAACATGCCAGTCTCATTGCTAGTTGTACATTATTCAGAGTCAGGGTTACTTGTTTTCAGTACATTAAGCTGTTTCCTCTGTAAATTCCAGGGTCTAAAGCTTGATTTCAAGATAACTTGAGCATATTTTTCCTACATGCTGAGAAAATAGTTTTTAAATCTTTTCTTTGAATAAATCTCTGGGTTCTTTGAGACAAGATGATCTTCTTTAAAACCTGGGGAGGTAAAATGTTCTGCAATAATTGTGCTTATTTTATGCAACGTTTCTGTATTTTATTGCTCTTGTAGTTTAGCTGATCACTGACCCGACAGCAGCCGGCAGTGCGGCAGGTGGAGTCGGTTGAAACGTCCGGACAGAAGGGTGAACCTGAACAGAGGCCCGGCTGGCCTCAGGCCTTCAGAAGCCAAGAAGTCCAAATCCCACGGAACCATCTGATAGACCACATCACCGCAACCCTCCAACAGTAAACCAGTCAGACTGCAGTGGAACACAGCAGGCTGCCGGCAACGAAACCTGCAACACAACACGACAATAACAACCAGTCAGACTGCAGCACAACACACAAGGCTCTGGTTCTGTTGAGCCTCTGTTATGGTTCTGTTACAGTTCTACTTTGTTGTGGGTCTGTTCAGTTTTGGTTCTGTTGTGTTTTTGTAGTGGTTCCGATTGGTTTCAGACTGTTACCTGAACATGTCTCCGCTCTCATGAACTTCACATGTTATTTCCATCTAAACAGAACAAACAGGTGATCAATCAACAGCCAATCATCAGGCAGCATCACAGTGATGTCATAGAGGGGTCGTTACCGGCGCCACGTTAGTGGCCACTGTGATGTCAGACGAGTTCTGTGATGTCACTGCTGCTCCTCCTCCTTTCAGACAGACACCTGCAGCAAGATGACATCATCACCTGACCCCACTGAACCAATAACATCAATCTTCTATTGATCAGTTTTAACTGAAGCCATGTCCCATTTCAGAGGCTGTGTCCTTTGAAGGCTGCATTTGCATCATAGCGGCGCAACGAAGGCTGTCTCACTTCATTAAGACATGAGGAGTCCTTCAGATGCGTCCTTCTCTTCCGCGGCTGCAAAGGAAGCATCAGGTGGATCCTGAGCCTCATATCCCAACATTCACTGGTGACAGTTTGACCAGCAGCTGGAGTTTCAACTGCTCATAACTGACTGAAAAGACGATTTATCAGCAGCATAGTGTTTCAGCTCACTCCACCAGCGACGGTACAAATGTTAAAAACCAACAGACTTTAAAAACAGAAAACTTGTTTTAAAAAATCGATTAAGTTACGTGACACTGTTGATGTGAGCCGCTGCAGTTTGAAACATGTACTTTCCAGTTATACAGCTTCAGTGTTTGAGTTATATTTTACCAAGACTGTGGCAATTTTGTAATATTTTAGTTCATATTAGTGTGAATGTTAACACATTTAAACAAGCTGTGAATGCCTCTTGTTTTTCAGATAGTGTAGTACAACCGGACGGTACAAGCACCTCGGCTTATCAAGTATATGCAAAATATTAAAAACAAAAATCACAATTTTGGGATCCATTTCAGTCAAAAAATTTGGTAAAATTGCAACCATATCCTCATCCTTGGGATAAATATTCTGCAGTCCGGGTTGAGAGAACAGGAGCAGTGCTATGAGGCGTACGAGACGGCTGGAACGTCTCATTTAACAAATGCTCAGATGCAACCATACTTCGAAGGATGCAGCCTCTGAATTGGGACATGGCTTGTGTGTCAAAACAAGGTTAGCCTAGCTTAGCACAAAGACTGGCAGCAGAGGGAGGTGTTAGCGTAGCTTAGCACAAAGCCTGGGAGAACTTTTAGCATAGCTTAGGCGAGGGGAACTGTTAGCGTGGCTCACCAGTAGGGACCTGTTAGTGCAGCGTAGTCCAGAGGGGAACTGTTAGCTTAGCTTAGTTCAGGTTGTGTGGACATACGCAGTGCCGGGACGATCTTCAGCAACATCGTCATGGCAACCCTCTCCGCCTGTTCATGTCCAAGTTGTTCCTCCAGAAGTCTCACGGTCGTTGGCCGGTCAACCTTCTGCTGCTGTTCTCCACCAATCAGAGGGCCATTTTCTGCAGTCATGTGATTGCTGACCAACCACTGGAACAACTGGAGCTCGTCTGACACCAGGAGGTCCAACATCTCCATGATGACTGACGTCTCTGAGACATTCTGGGAAATCAAAACAACAATTAATGACATCAGGGTTATGATATCGTTCTGATGAAGTCATGTGGGCAACAAACCTGGTCTCTGATTGGATGGTCCTGCAGCTCTTGCAGTAAGAATGGCTCTGATTGGCTGAGGGCTTGGTAGAACATCTGCTGGGATCTGCCCCCTGTCCTCAGGACCAGGTCTACCAGGGCCCGGTTCTTGTCCTTGCGGGTGGCGTAGATGCTGACAGCTGACCTGTTTGCGGTGTTCAGGGTGTCATAGCCTAGCAATGTCTCCAGAAGGTCACTGGGTCTCTGGATTCGGCTGATCAGCTTCCGGCGCTGAGTCTTCACAAAGTCTGGATCAGGAGTCAGAGCTAAACTGGACTGGGCAGGGTGGGTGGTGTGGCGCAGGCAGCGGACCTGATTGCCATGACGAATCAGGGCACGGGCTGCAGCCATCACCAGCGTCCCATCCTCCTGGTAACACCTCATCATGGTCTTGGCGGTGTCAAAGGCATCAGCGCCGCACAGCCAGAGGGGGGGGATAGGCGGGAAGTCGGGTAGCAGGTTCTGGCTTAGACACCAGTGCAGCCGCCACAGCTCCACCTCCTTCAGCTCCTGCAGCTCCTGCAGCAGCTCCCCCTCCTGAAGCTGCTCAACGTCTTGAGCGCCGTCTGAATGCCACAGCCACCTGCAGGCAAAGTCCTGCACCTTCTTTACGACACTACCCACCATGCCCTCTGTCCTGACAGAGACAACACTTGTCCTGCAAGACCAGATGAAGGGACTCACTTTAATGCCAAAGAAACAAATGATTCATAAAGAACTATTTTATTTATTCATTCATGTAGTATCCTTGTGTTCTTCTGCTGTTCTTATTCATATTGTATATATAGTGTATATACCTCGCCGTTTTAACTTATAGTTGGGTTTTCTAGTTTTTCTTACTTTCATTTTCTGCTGTGACGTTGCAAATTTCCCCTTGCGGGACTAATAAAGAATGTTCTATTCTATTCTATTCTATTCTATTCTTGGCAAGGTTCAGTGACATTGTATCATAAATGGTGGAACTTTATACACAGAAAGAATTCTCAGATTTTCAACCTCAATTAGTTCTTTAACATCTTTAATGTGTGTTTTCTTCAGGACAATTAAATGGTAAATGGTCTATATCTCCTTTTTCCCTCAGTGTTAATGTATTCATACACCAGCGGTGACAGGGCTGCCATCAAGAGCAACTTCAGGTTTAGGGTCTTGTCCAAGGGCACTTGGACTGTGGAGGGGATCGAACCACCAACCTTTGATCAGAGGACAACCTGCTCTACCACCTGAACCACAGCCGCCCACATTAACCAAACATGAGTTTAAAATTCTGATATTTTATCAAAATCACTTTATTCTACATGTGTCATTTAAGAAGTCTCCAAAAATAAAGCCTCTGCAGCAGATCCTGTAGAACCAGAACCTTCCTCCTCTTGGTTCTGATCCTCCACCACTGACTCAGCTGTGACCAACAGGAAACATTCAGAGAGTTTCCAGGTGAACTGCAGGCAGTGTTTCCTCAGAGAGACTGAGAGGAAAATCCAACCTACTGGATCAGTAAATAAATGCAGCATGGCTCAGAACCAGTGAACAGAGGAGCCAGTTGTTGGAGATACATTCAGCATGATGGAACATCTTTCTACAGCTGATTTCTATCGTTCTCTGTCTGACTGACAGAAGACGTTCTGAGTTCAGCTCGGGTCTCTCCTCAGTTTATTGATTGTTCGTGTTAACGCTTTAGAAGGTGTGTTCATGTGAAGCTCAGAAATATTTTCAGCTGCTAATTAATCAGATGTTAATTCTCAGCATTCACAGCTTGAACAGATGTGGACAGATTCAGTGTTCGGAACATTTTCAGCTTTGAAGGGTTTTTACAGAATGCCTTCATTCGAACCCAAACACACCTTAATGGTTGTAAAAGGAAATAAATGCAGGAAGATTCTCAGATATTAAAGGTGTTTTGAATGGATTATTTTACCAAACAGCAGCACGTGCTGCATTTCCACCTTAAATAAAACAAGCGAGCTGATTTCTACCCACTGAACAGAAAGAACAATTAAAATTAAAGCCGCAAGCGGCAATGGA
>NW_007578971.1:210588-237553 GCF_000690725.1 Stegastes partitus | reverse complement strand
TTTGCCTTCATTGGATAATTGGATAAAAGAAACCAGAAAGGTCAAAAGAAAGAACAGAGTTTTATATTCACTGAGGAAAGAGCAGTCAGATGTATTGCCAAACCACCAGGACTCCCAGCCCTGTCAGACTAATCTGACAAATGCAGTTTCCACTATTTACTGCTTAATTACCTCATCAACAAACACGCTTTGTTCAAAGTGGGTATGAAAACACGTTTTGTGATACTGGAAGAAATTAATCATGTTTTGACTCCTCCATTGAGTCCCGCTAATCCATCACTGCTTGTGTGAAAAATACTTGAATGGAAGCCCAGTTTATCAGAAGCAGGGAGATAGAAGGAGAAGGGAAGCTGGCCAAGAGATGTGAGGAGAAGGCGGGGTGGAAAGACAAAGTGGGACAAGAAGGAAGAGGCCAGAGGTTGTAGCAGGAGGTGTTGACCAGACAGGAGAGGGAGGAGAAAATAGAGGCAGGGAAAAGGAGGGTTAAAAGCTTTTATCGAAGTGTTGCTGCTCTAATGCTGTGAAAGTGAAGGTGAAGGAGGAAGAAGGAGGGGGGAAGGAATAGCTTAGTAGGAAGAGGATTGGAAATAAATTTGGCTTCAGGGCAGGAAAAATAAAGAAAGCGAGGAAGAGGATGAGGAGAGATACCCAAAAGAAGGAAGATGTAACCAAAAGAAGATATTTAAAGGTCATTTAAGTTAAATTACAGAAGACATATTTTCCTTCCACTTGTACTTTTTAGTGGCACTGACAATGTGCCACTAAAAGGAACATCACATTTTCACTGAAGAACGAAGAATAAATGTGAAATGATTAGGAAGGAGGCAAAACTAGAGGGGAATGATGAGGAACCAGGAAACACTACAGTCCAGACATCGTTTTCCTCTAAGGACAAGGAGGGAGGGGATTGAGGGAGGTGAAGTGAATCTAAAAGGGTGTGGAGGCTGATTGAAGAGAGATTGAGAGGGAGGGAAGGCAGGGAAATGGGGTTAATGGGGAAGGATGGAGGAGACAGAAAGGTGGAGGAGACGAGGAGGAGGAGGAGGAGGAGGAGGAAGGGGTTTCACGAGGAGATGAAGCTGGTTTTGTATTCCTGCAAAGCTATAGTCTTTGTAGTGTAAATGATTGGATTGCTGAAGAACAATTTTATACTAAAAAAACACACTCAATGACACAAAAATGTGATTAGATGACGGGAAACCGCCAGTTAAAATGTCCTTGGAGAAGCTGGCATCTCCATCTGAATATAAATGGTGAAAGCGAGTGAGACATCAAGAGGTTAACCACTGTGGCTGGAGGGGGAATAAAATGTGTCACGGAGAAAAATATGGGGCACCGAAGGGACTGGGGCCAGTAGCCGAGGGGGTTAAAAGGACCAGACATGATGGAGGCAGAGCTATTATTGGCAAATTACTGTAAAATGGAGAGGAAGGGGATTCACACAAGGGGAGAGGGCAGAAAGGTGACAGGGAGGAGAATGAGGAGGCAGGAGGTGGATGCTGGACTGGAGAATAGGGGTGTTTGCCTCGAGGGGAGGGGGGGCTCCAGCCAGACAATTAAGAGAAGGAGGAAGATAGGGGCTAACGCTGCAGGTCTGCGGGCGAGACAAGACTATCTACCCTTAGGGGGGAAACAGCCTTGTTTTGTTTAGAGAAGAAGACACAAGAACCGTCCTCCAGAGAAAATAGGCCAGACAGACAGATGGACGGGGAGATGGAGGGAAGAAAGAGAGATGGTGCGAGGGAGGAAGGGAAACCGGGAGGGACGGTGAAAGTGAGAAACAAAGAGAAGAAGAAGGAGGAGAGACGCCCAGAGGGATCCAGTCCAGGTGGATTAGAGCAGAAAGGGATGAGCACCTGATGAAAAGATAAAGAGGCAGAATACAGAAGAGACAAAGAGAACGAGGGATTAGTGTTCGCGCAAGATGGTGGCCAGCTGTCTGAGAGTGAAAGAAGATGCGGTTGAGGAGATAAGAAGAAGTTTCCTGCGACTGCAACATGATTAAAAACTCTCCCTCCCGCCTCAGTGATCAAACACTCCACTCACCTGCTCGGACCATTTTTGCAGACAGAAGCAGATTGACTCCGTGTTTCACAAACTCCGCGTTTGTGATGAATGCACGCGAGCGAAGTGTTTTGATTTCCCTCCCCTGTTAAAGATTAATGGCATTAAAGTCACTACGGTTTAATAAATCAAACAGATGAAAGGTGCACAAGTGAGGTGGAACGGCGCTAAATCAGGCAAGATTTTAAACTTGTCTTTTGGAGCGATAAGAGCGAATTTAGTTGCCAAGCTGAGCTGTAAATAACCGAGACGTCTTCTTCAAAGTATGCAAAAAGAAAAATGTTTGTCTGGCTGTGTCTTCCAAACTTTAACGATGTTTTCATGCTGAAGACACAGCGAGACGCTGAGAAGAAAGAGAGACGGAGGAACTTTTAAAGCAGGAAGCAAGGACAGAGTTTTCCCCCACAGAGATTAACCAAAGTTTGCGTTAAGTTTGTTCAGTACTTTTTCAATATTGAACTGACATGCTGACTTTCCTTTGACGTGCTATGCTATCCTTTCTGTCTGGCTTTTAGACACGACAATGTTAAACACACTAAATTTGGATTTCTTTGGCCCTTGCCAACCCTGCCCAGGATTTCCAGGGAGCATTACAAATATTGCAAAAGCGCTGGGAGCCCTGCATTGCTGCACGAGGAGACTGCTGCGTAGGGGAAATGTAAATCACATACTGTTTTGATTTTTATAGACATTCTGCTTTTGATCAAGTACGACTGTTTTACCCCACAATGGCTGTTAGTGTCCCTGCAGCGGTAAATATACTAGACGATACTATACCACTATACTAGACATAAACATGTAAAGTTCTTTTAAAATGCACGCCCCTGAACCTCCTGTAGTTGTGGCAGGTTTCCTCTGTCTATACAGTGTTCTCACATTTTTATACCTTTGCCTCTTTTCATCGCGGCCTTTAATGTTTTACTTGCAAAACGAAGTTGCTGCTCTTCAAGTGTTAATTAGCAGATGTTAGCATGCTAGACTTGGTAGACATTTACAGCATGCCAACATGCTAATGTTAGCATTTAACTCAATATACTTCTGCTTTTTAACCAAACATGACATATTACTTGTATCAAATGGACTTCTGAAAGGCTTTCTGGGTTTTTTTTTTATTACAGTAATGCATACCACAAATATCTGTCTGGCCTTTTCCCTTGATCTCCACCTCTGCACACGAAGGCTTATTTACCATTCCACAGCTCAAACATGTGTCCTGCAGGCAAACATCCTCAACATTTGGTCATATACATGGCCAAATACGGTTCTGTCCACCTCTGGATGGCCGGAGATCAAACACTCGTTCTGCATGCGCTTACAAACAGATTGCATTAGTTGTTTCCCCTATATGATCACAGTCTTATCGCCCCTTAAACATGGCTGGTTCCCACCAGATTCAAACTGAAGCTGTCCATCATGTGTGCTCAAATGGGTTCCACGCAGGCTGCCTGCATGGCCATAAAACTCTGCAGGTTTAGATATAAATCTTCCGACGCCTTTCTTCTGACGCTGGCTCATCCTTTACGTTGAAAAAACTTTGGATAAAAGCACGGAACGCACAGCGTATACATCATCCAGAGCAATAAAGAACAACTGCCATAAAAGAAACCTTTAAGACAAGTAGAAGAGGAGAGACAGGGAAAAAAAAACAGGGAGATGATAATGGTTTTGATAAATGAAAGGAGAACAAGCTAGAAACGATGGGAAAAAGACGAGGGGAAGTGTGTAAAGAACAGAAAGAGAATTGTAATTGCATTGTAATTTGAAAGCAGGAGGAGCAGTGAAGGAGCAGTGAAGGGAGCTAAATAATGAAGGAGTGATATATTGTGGGATTGAGGGAGGGAGCAGTGTGTACGCTGCAGGCTGTGGACTACCCATAGTCCTCTGTGCTCTGCCCTGAGGGTCCCGCTGGTTATACGTGTGTGTCTATAGGCGACGTATGAGTGTGTGGGCGCGTTCATGTTTGTTCAGCGTGTGTGTGTAGCTGTGATGAGATGAGATTAGCGTTCCTGCAGTTCCACGGAGGCCACCTGAAGCAGCAGGAACGGCAGGAATGTGGGAGCAGCGATACGCCTCGCCGTCTCCATCACCACAACAACCTCCCGTGCCTCGGCGAAGGGAAACGAGAGAGGAGACTTTTTAAACATCCATTCCTCACCTCCATCGCTGCAAACCGTTTGTGTCTCGACGTCAACCCGAGTCCTCTTCCGTTTTGCGGAGTTTCTGAAACTTTTAAAGCCGAACTTACCCGAGGAGCAGGAGTCGAGTCATGTATTTATAGATTATCACAGCACGCCAACGAGAAAAACAAAGAGCTGCGTTCTCGACCGTTGTGACGGGTTGATAAAACGTTTCCGGCTCTTATCCGAGACAGAAGTGCAAAACAGAAAAGCCTTTGATTTTTTTTTTGTGATTTAAATAAACTGGGAAGACTGAGGTCTAGGCTGAGCTGTGACAGCAGGCGACTGAATTATACAACCACGAGCACGAGAACACTAGAAATATTCACAACTGTCATAAACAATATATTTTTTTAATCTGTTTTTATACACAATATATCAGCTCCTGAAGATGAACCAGTGATGTCTGAGAGGTCACAGACATTTTGTGATGCGACTATATAGACAGGTGACAAATTAAAGGAAAAACCAGCACAAAGTTTCTTAGTAAGAATCCTACTGAAGGGATATAATCAATGTTTTGATGATGGCAGCGCTGTCCAACACCAAAATCTCACATAGATGTTCAATTGGACTGAGATCTGGTGAATGTTAAACGCTATAGGAGTGAAATTTATTAGGAATGATTAGATTTGTGGGCTCGTTTCTTGTCTCTTAATCAGGAATCTCACACTTTTAGCATATCTTGTGGGGCTCTTGTTAACAAAGTTAGTTATCACATGTGTGTCAAAGCGTCAGCTGAGTTTAATTCCATACATTTCTTTTTATTTGACCATAACAGTGGAGAGAGACAAGACAGCAGGGAAATGTACAGTAAAATATTCAGTCTCTTAGTTAAACAGGTTGTCTCATTTAGATTGGAAACTCTTTTTAAAGACAAACCTCTGTTCAAAAATATAATCATGTAACCCTCAGGTAAGGAACCATATATGGTAACTTCCGCAGGGTTTACAAATGGCAGAGGGCAGAGTCATGTGACTTTATCCAGCCAATCAGAGAAGTCACTGTGGCCTCTGACCAATCACGAGTCAGCCAGAGTGATATTTTGACACAAGTGTCATAAGTTGCGTAAGTCTGACTGGTGATTTGGAAATAAATGTTCCATCATTATTATATGTGATTTTTTACAATAATTTGTCAACATTATTATTATTTTTCTTTTGGTGGGTGAGGAAACATGTATGGTAACTGCTTTGACTTTGATTTTCAGCCTAAATCTGAAACTTGAAAGAAACTCTGAAAGAAAAAATGTCCCCTTATATCCACCAGTAACACCCCAGGGTTGAGATATTAAATGTCCAAGTATTTCAGTGAGGGTTAAGGAGAGACAAACATAAATATTTACAGACATGCATTCGCCATTCTACTTTTTCGCATTTCAAAAACATGCAAAATGGTCTGGTCTCTGGTGGTTTACACCCAAAGAAGGAGACTTTTTTTTTAGTTCCATCTGGCCTAAGGTCCTACTTTTGTTAGTTTCTCAAAGGACTGTTGTGTTCTTTGGTCTCCTAACTTGTCATTTATGTGTTTGTTTCACTGCCAGTCTGTTCAGTAATATTATTATCAATCAAAATGACAACATGCTTCATCTCGACTTTAATTTGGGATTTCAAAAATGACAGCAATTAACCAAGGAGAGAACTATTACTTTTTCTCCAAATGTTAATTATATTGTTTCACACAACTTTCCCACTTCATTTGAGACTATCAGAATTCATTGCAACCTGTTTTTTATTACGATGGACCTGCACTGAAGCTGAGAAATGACAAGATAAATGCAAAATGGGTATATGCTCATCAAAGCTACAGAAACTCTGCAGGCTTCCTTCAAACGTACCTTTGCGAGGCATATTTTAATAGGAAATAGATGTTTACCACTGTTGATTAATTCTGACCTGCAGTCCGGGTTTATGTTTTTCAAATTCAAAGTTCAAACGCTAGAACAACATTTAAAAAAAAAGAACTCATTTCACCTGGTGTAGTCAGATTTGTGCTATTTGCGACTGAGTTATCAAGACAGACAGATGAAAAGAGAAAAAAGAAACCCACACTCCCACCTGATTGCGCTGCGTGAGGGATTGCAGTCGGAACAACGGCGGAGTGAGAAAACCCTATCAAATGCTGCGATCCGCTGTGTTTGAAATGAAGAGCGAAGACTGAGGCGTGGTGTTAGCTTGTGTGACAGCAGGTGTTGTTCTCCTGCGGCGGACTCACTGCTCAGCTCTCCCACTGTGGCTGGTTATTAATGGCTACAGATTCTTTGCAAGCAGCCAGTCAGCCATGCTGCCAGCACGCCCGACACTATTAGTCACACAGTCAGACTGATAGATGCACACACTCAGATACACACACGCAGGCATCGACATAATGAATACAAAGCACCGAGCACAAACACACTGGCAGTTCTAGACTCATGAACATTGCTCACATGCATGTCGTGAGCAAAAGTTTACATACATTGGCAAAGACTTGAGTGACTCTTATAACTCTGAATTTTCTCTGATGGAATCATTAAAACAAATATGTCTCTGTCACAGAAAACAATTGTGTAGTTTGGTTCTTTCACAGATTTATTGTAGGTCATCTGGAAATATGGGTCAAAAATGTGCATACAGCAGAGCTAATATTTGGTTAAATGTCGTTGCTGTCAATACTGTCAAGAAGAGTGATCAAAGATACGACTAGAAGCTTGTGGACGGAAACCAAAAGTGCCTAGTTTAGGTGAAAAAATAGGCACTTTTGGTTTCTGTCCACAAGTTTCTGCTTATATCTTTGACGCTTCTTGACAGTATCGGTGCAGTTCAACTAAATTTGTTGTCTTTCTGATAACGACTTGTTCCTTCATCACAGTCCACAGGTTCTTGATTGGGTTTAGCTCAGGACTTTGGGGAGGCCAGTCTAAAACCTTAACTCTAGCCTGATTTAAAAATGTCTTCACCACTTTTGATGTATGTTTTGGGTTGTATTTGATGTCTCATTGAAACACCCAACTGTCTCCAGGATCCAACCTTCTGGTTGATGATTTTAGGTTTTCCTGAAGAATGTGGAGGTAATCCTCCTTCTTCAAAGCACCGGTTCCACCAAAACGGCCCCAGAGCATAATACAAGTCAACATTTTGCTTTTTCATAACTGTACTGTGCTCCAAAGACTTTTCCACCGTAGTGTTTGTGGCTGAGTCTAGCAGGTGCTTCAAATGTTCTCTATTTAGATTCAGTCAAAGGACTAAGCAGCTGTATTCAATCTTAATCACTCGCAAGAAGTTAAGAGGCCGTGCAACTGGGAAAATTTGATTAACACAGCTTTCTATGTTTTCGTTGTGACGAAGACATTCAATGAGTCCATCACAGAAATGTCTGAGTTATAGGAGTCATTGGAAACTCAAGACTGCCGTGAAATACATCATCTTCACAAGTGCATGTAAACTTCTGTTCACAACTGTATATACAGACACGTGGAGTTTACCAGAGCAACACTCATGTAAAACTTGTCCAGTAATTCAGACGCTGTTGTCATTTTTTCTCTGGAAGACTAATATTTTTCTTTTTTTTTTTTTACCCCCCCTTCCCCTCTCTGTCATATCTCTGATCGCTCCCATCCTTCCTCGTGCTGTCTGGATGTTCTCTATCTAGAGGACATCTTCATCCTTCATGGGAAAGACAAGAAGAACCCTCTCATCTACGGCCTGTTTACCACTTCAAGGTATGTGCCTCTGTAAAGCAGAAATCATGGGAGTGAGAACCTTAAAGTAGTGCTTTGTAAACTATGTGCCTTTGTTTATTGAAAACGTCAGGATGGTGCTGACTTAAGGTTTTGTCATTGTTTGTCTTTTGCGAGGTGTTCAGAGCCTAAATAAACCATTTATCACAGCCAGTAGTAGGAGTTATTGGATTTTCAACAACTGACATGAGCTGTTCCTTTAGAAAAAATTACCAGATATGAGCTTAAAATCGAGACTTGTTTGTTTTAAAAATTTCTTGAAAAACTCACAAAAAATAAGCCATTTCTCTCCCAGATTCTGTAAAAAAAAATGTAATGTTTTGTGCACCTCAGTGCGACTGGGAAGTGATTAGAGACTCAGCTGTGACCAACAGTTAAAGTGACTAAAATTCAGAGCTCTTGTGTTGGACTGAATTGCAGGCAGTGTTTACACAGAGTGAGTTTGAAAACACATTTAAAAGCTTCATAGTCTGCAGTATTTACAGCTTTTTATTTTATTTTCCAATAGTGGTAACGCCTGTGGGCTCTTGGAAGAATGTTGGACATCCAAGTCTTTTTCAATTAGTATATAATAAATTGAGAATTTTATTTTTTTTAAATTTATGGCACTGTAGCTTTGCTATGCTAAAAGACATTTAAGGTTCTCCTTACTTTTAGTCATGGTTGTACTTTTTCTATACTATACTATACTATACTATATACTGCAGTAAAAACTAAAAACAGTAAAAGGAACTACTTTAGGATTTAGTAATATCGAGCAGCACTACTGTAAATTAAACCACAGATAACAGTGGAGGGAATTTAATGAAAACTTTCATAATTAGAATAAAACTTTATTGAAACCTTCGGTACAAAACCTCACGGAAATTGCTACACCAGAAAAAAACAACACAACACCAACATAAAATCAGCAACAACAACAGCATTCAAAATTCAAAATCAAAATCAGCATTCAAATTCAAAAAGAAAGTGAAGTAAGTAAAAAAATAAGTGAGGATTTCCACCACTGGTCAGATTTCAGTTCAAAAATCTATTCCAGAAGGATGAAAGCTTTAAGCAGAAATAATTGAGGACCATAAAATGACTACTACATGTATTTTTCAACAATTCTAAGTGATCTATAAATGCAAAAGCATCTTTTTGAGTTTTATATAAGTAAATGTTATAAAACTCAAACACTCAGTAACTTCTTGTCTCATTTCATCTTCGAACACTGAGCAGCTCAGCTTCTGCCTCGTCCGCTGTGATGTTTATACATGACCACAGTGAGTCAAGAGAGCGTCAGTGACACGACGCGAATGCTTCATGTCACGCTGTAATGTGCGGTGCACAGATGTTGATGTCACACACTGTGATATATACACACACCCTGCAGCGTCTTCTGTCACCGCGACTCATGAATGAAGCACAGTCATTCATGCTGACAACATGGTGGAGCTCATGTGAGGCTTCATCATCATCATCATCATCATCATCAGAGTGTGACACCCCTGCGTGTGACACATGTTTTATTTTTCACACCCAAACAAACACAGATACCAGACTGAAGTTGACTTGCAGTAGGATAGAATACAAAAATAACACTGACTTATATTCCAGAGGTTAAACAAGAACAACAAAAGGTATTAATATTTTATAGGGAAGTTAATATAAAGCAGCACTAAATTTGCGGGTTATGACAAGTATGGTTTCTGTCAGTACCTAGGAGAAGTTAACTTGCTCACGTGTGAGGCAGTTATAACAAAGAGGAATAATAAAAAAGTTTTTTCTGCAGTGACAAGCACCAAACAATACGAGAGAAGGCAAACCGCTAAAGTCAAATAGAAATAAAATGTTAATACTCAATGGGACAGGCTCTCACGAAGACTGACCCAGATGTCAGGTGAATAACTACAATATACAGACAGGAAAACAGGCAACGTCTGCAAAAAGCAGAGGAAAAAGTGAGAAAAAAGCCAGAGGAAAAAAAAAATGAACGACGCCAACTCAGAATGCCTGCCTTTTCTCATTTTCTCCAAGTTACTAAAAGCACCACATGTTCTGAGAATAAAACAGTTTCTGAGCTGGACGCCAGAGCTCCACAGTAGCAGCACAAGTATGACAGCATTTGGCCCGGCGGAGCAGGGAGTTGGTCTGTTTCTTCGGGTTTTTGGAAAGTGTCTGGAATCTCAGCGGGGAACGGACAGAAATCCAAAGCATCACCCAGGGTGGGGTCCGAAACCACAGAACTGCAGAGTGCAGAGAAGGTCATTCCTTCTGAATGGAAACTTGTCTCTGTGGTACAATCATGACTGCACACACACACGCAGGTTTTTGTCTGCAGATGAAGTCGAGCGTGTAAACCGCGGATCTGTCATCTGCTCTTTGCCTTCATTATTTTGTTTTCCATTCAAATTTAAATTTTCTTAATGTAATCGTCGGTTCATCTCATGCAACAGCAGATTAGATTAGATGGTTGGCACGTTGCTGGTTTAGAGAACCCAGTGTTTATTCATTTCTGAGTTACTTCCACTGCTAGAGTTGTTGTCACATTGACCACAGATACACATTTAATATGAACAGATACAGATGTGGAAATACAACCTCGTCTCCTGCATTTGGCCGTAGTTGTCACCCAGCTACACGTGAGTCCAGCAATACACCTGGAAAAGCATCTTTCTAATGCTTGATCCATCCTCAGTCTATTCAAGTCTATATTTCACGTAGTTTTATTTATAAAGCACATTTAGAACAACAGGAGTTACGCCAAAGTGCTGTACAACTATGAATAGCAGTCAGAAGACTTAAACACACTGATTACAAAGACGAATCTGAATAAAAGCACAATAAAATGAAGAAAAATAAAAGATGCAACACAAAATATGAAGTCAGGGGGTCAAGCTCTACCTGGATGGAATAGAAAAGAGAACAGATGGGTCTTCAGCAGTGGCTTAAAGGTTTCTAAACAGCAGCACATGAAAAGGCAAACGGTTCCACAGATTAAATACAGCGACTGCAAAGGCTCGATCGCCTCTGTTTTTGTGTCTGGATATTGGAACATCTAAGAGCATCTGGATGGTCGACTTCAGTGCTCTAATGAAACTGTAAAGAGTTCTGCTAAATAATAAAGTGCCAACCCATTTAAAACCTTAAAAGCAAACAATAAAATCTTAAAGTCAGTCCTGAAACAAACACAAGCCACCAAAGTGAGGCCAATGCTGGTGATAAGTGATCCAGTTTTCCTCACGTCCATTCTGTCGCTTCAGGTCATCAACTTTCTCTTAATGTGGTCGAGGAATGTAGAGTCAGGTTTAAGGAACAGTGACACCAACTTTTTCTTTCTTTTTAGATGCAGATGTGACAGAATGTAGCATATTTTAGTCACGTTTATGTCAAATTTGAGTCTTGTAAAAGCTATAAATTGTTCGTTTTAATGGTGTGTGCAAACATCTGCAAGAGGGTCTGTAAATACTCAAAGTTTGGGTGGTGGTCATTTCATTTAATGCAGTTTTAATCATGTTACTGTAACTTGCAGGTTTCTTTGTACATCTGTGATGATTCTTAAAATATTTCACACTTTACAAAACTCTTCACAACAGAATGATACAAACAAAATCTTCATAGTTCCTTTTAAATCAGCCCCATCGATTGTATTTGTAATACTTTTTCCACTGAATATAACAATCCTGTTGTGTAGACATTTCTCCAGTGATTCAGAACTCTTGATATCTTGTAAATACAACTCGAGGGCTTGACATGAACGCCCTGTTTTAATTCGTCGCTTGTTGTCATGATAATCTTAAATGATTTGACGTCAACACAGCGTCTGGCTTCCCCTGTGGGACCTCTGACCTTTCAGGGCCTCCCTCCCTGCACGAGAACATCAGCGCAAACATATGCGTCACCCACATAAACTGAAGGAAACCACCCTAGCTCATAATAACACGGGCTTTCTTGTTTTTTAAGGTTACTCTTTGGCATTTTTCACTCTTGTTAAACAGTGACAGTGAGGAGAGACAGGAAATGTGGGGAAGCACAGCGGGGAGAAAGCCAGAAATCAAACCAGAGGCTCGCTGATTTAAGGCGTTTGTGCCCATGTGACATGTATGCTCTCTAACCACCCAGCTATCTGGTTGCACAAATTGCTGCAATCTTCAACTTAGACATGCTGTGCTAAAAATCTCCCAGAACTCATTATCTTAACTGCAGTGGATGGGATGGGATGTGGTGGGGACCGAGATGCAATTCGATTCAGAGGGGACCCAGATGAGGGTTGGCAGGTTGCAAAATGCAGGAAAAACAGTCGAGGGATGTGCTACGAGGTTCAATATAGCCGGGCTTTTTTTGCATTAGCTGGCTTGAGAAAACCCCAAACACAGATCACTTCCTGACAGCGGCTTTTAGCTTCGTCAACCAGGTTTTCTTCATCCGGTTAAAGGAGGCGTTTGGTGCATCGATTGACTTTTCTTCCACACAAACTTTAGGTTCTCCTAATAGAGAGCTATGAAGAATATAAAAACAAGTTTAGTCTGCGAAAAGGAACTGCTGCTAGAAATGATTTAAGAGAGGGAAAAAAAACTGTTAATTGTGTTAGTTAATATATTCTCAGTGCAGCTGCTTATTTCTAACACAACAGATGCACAACAGAGCTCATAAACTTCATACATTTAAACATGATGCTCAGTGGATTTAGCTCTGACGCTGTCCCACAATGAAGAAGACATGAAAGTCTCTTTAGTTTATGGTCAAATCAAAGTCAAATTAATGTTATTGATTGAATATATTTTTTAGATGAATACCAACAGACTAATCAGTTCTCTAATTTGTTTTCTATTGGCAGCAGTACCAGAAATGTAATGGCACCAAATCAGCACCAAGCATTAACAACATATTTGTGCATTTTCTGCATCACGCATGTAGGTTACCATGGCAACACGATGCATACAGTTTGCACTGCTGTAGCTGCACGGCTTCACTAGCTGCATCGCTTATGTACAGTTCAGCCAGTCTGCAGGTGAAACATGTTCCCTCAGCGGAGAATCTCGTCTAAGCAGAACCTCCTCCGGTGCGGGTTAGCTGGACAGCATCTGTTGCCATGGTGATTTAGCCAGGTTAGAGAGAGCCACCCTCATGACATTGAGGACTCCAGCTTTAGGCTCAACACAGCCCACTGACCCAGTAATCTGACTTTGTAGTGCAGCCCTTCAGGCGGAGGCAGAGTCCAAGGTAAAGACACGTATTAAAATAAACCAGGGAACCCAAAAGCTGGAGGGAAAAAAACTGGAAAGCACAACACAACACAGAAAAGCTGGCAAAGGAGTGGTGGAAACCTGGAAGTCTGTATACTGCTGGACTCATCAGCTAAGTGGTTTTGAAAAGGGCTGATTGGGGGAACTGGGAGCAGGTGAGGTGGGTGTGGCAGGCAGGAGGCCTCTGGTGGGTGGAAGCAGTGATGCGAAGAATAGCTCAACTGATTAAGTGACCGAATAAGTTAATATAAAATCTCAAAAGCCGTGACTGAGTGATGCGCTGAAAGAAGCACATTCATCCAACTCGGGGCTGGAGCTCATTCAGCGAATTGATGCGTTCAAGCTGAAAAGCCGCAATGAGTCACAGCTCTTCATACATGACATTTTCTTATTTAATTTACTGCTCAGAGACCGCTGCCACTCATCACAGATGATGAAGGCGCGCTCAGCTTGTGTTCTGCTCGACGGCGGAGTAACGGGTGGAAAGATTGATCTGACAATGCCCTCCTTGTTCCCGTGCTGTTTATCCCCAGTGATATCCTCAACGGTTCGGCCGTGTGCGTCTATCGAATGGAGGACGTTGTTCGAGCTTTTAAAGGAAACTTCCTGCACAAAGAGGGGCCTCAGTACAAATGGGCCGAGTTCACAGGGAAGGTGCCCTATCCACGACCAGGAACGGTAAGTTGTTAGTAGAAACTCTCTCCGTAAGTCAAGGTTTTTACATTTTAAATGAGTAAATACCCTCTAAAAAGATTGAGGTGACCATTTGCAGTTAAATGAATGCAAATAAGTCACTTAACCACCCAAAAATAACACAAAAGTTGGTAAAATTGGGAGAATTCTGCCTTGTTTCTTATATAGTAATGTGCGATTTCAACACATTGCCCTTTTTATATCTGTATTTCTCTCTCAGTGTCCCAGCAGCACATATGGAAGCTACAGCTCGACCAGAGAATATCCTGACGACGTCATTTTCTTCAGCAGGACTCATCCACTACTGCAGGTTCGGCTCATATTTCACATCATTAAATTACAGCAAATTAAATTAAATTAGCTTGCGTGCTATGCTGCAGCAGGTCGAGTGTTTTTTCTCTCCAAAATCTTAAGTGAAATTAAGAAATTAGCAACAGGGCATCTGAGTGATTAACAACGTGATTGGCTGAGCAAGTTTAATGTGATGCATTTTCTAATTATAATTCAGGAGAACGTGCTACCGCTAGGAGAGCGCCCCCTCCTGGTCAGAGTGGGAGCTCACTACAAGTTCAGCAAACTGCTGGTGGACAGAGTGGAGGCCGTGGATGGCACCTACGACGTCCTGTTCATCGGCACAGGTAGATTGTGTGCACTGTGCACCTTCTTTGAGTTTGTACAGGTCGTGTGATTGGTATTTTAACCTCAAGCTCTGTTTCATGATCCAACTTAAATTAAATTAAACGTTCTTTGTTTCTTCAGACTCGGGACTCGTGCTGAAGGCCATCCATCTGCCCAGAGAACACGGTCAGAGTCAGGAGGTCACTCTGGAGCAGCTGCAGGTCTTTCAGGTACAGCAAACTGCAAATCAAGTTGTCGTACTTTTCTCGTCTGTCTTCCATCCGTTGAGCTCCTTTCTTTCACGTGCAGTTTTAAAAATTCAACAGTGAGCTCTCCAAACTACATGCAAGCATCACATTATAGTGACAATCCTTTTCATATCAGCCTGCGCGAGAAAAATCAATGCAGATGTGATGTGATGAATTCCATATTTGTTGAGACCACATGAAACCATTGACTTAAACACTGCAGCATGAATAGCTGACACTGGAAACTGTGAGCAACAAGGTGGAGGCTGTGTGATTTCTGCCAGATGCCACAGATGCTCTGCGGAAAACACAGTTTATTCCAGCATGATACAATTCCTAATTTTCCTGTTTACTGTGTTTATAAGCCGTGTGTACGACGATACCACCGTTAAACTACTGTGTGTATGCTGACATATGAAGCGCTGTAAGCAAAGTCAGAGTCAGAGTGTCAAAAAACGTTGTTGACCACAGCTGACAATATTGGAGCCCAAAATTTATTCCACTTGAGGCTGAGATTCAAAATACGAGAACAACTCAGCGCTGACCCAGACTGATGTGGTTGAGACTGTTTAGTCTGACTGTGGGCACTTTGTTTATGCTGCTGCAGCGCATTTCGAGAGGCGGAGGGTCACGTTGGCTGCTCCTCGTTTGCATAAAGTTGGGGTCTCTGCTACTTTATGCAAATGAGGCACAGTGATCGCAAAACTATGGTAAAACTTTTAAACTAACTTTCGTTCCTCTAAAATGAGGAAAGATTCAGCAACTTGTTTCTCAAATGCCTTCAGAAACACATTTCTCATAACAAAAGAGGAAGTTTCCCAGCGAGCCGCCATGTTGATCCGGAGAGTTTCCGAGTGAAGAATCATCCAATTAGATGCAATGTTTGAGCAGCCGGAGGGGTGTGAATCGAAAGAAGAAAGCTTTTTATTGTCATTGGATTCAGGAAACAACAAGATTAGAAGTGTCACTCCTGCTTAAAATGAAAACGGCATTACTGTACGATAGGAGGAATCATTAATCACACTGTGAAACCATTTGCACACAATATAAGAGAGGCAGCTCTGCAGTACAGTACCAAAGTCAATTTGCCTGAGAGCCTCTTGTATCAATTAATTAATCAGACTTTATTTTCTGTATATAGCACTTCTCATACAAATGAAATGTAACACAAAGGGTTGTACAGGAATAGAAATGCAACAAAGCTATACAAACAATACCAACATCAAGTTATAAACTAAAGACTACAAATCACAGGGATTAAGGAACTGAGCAAATGCTGTCATGAATAAAGAATGCAATGAGTAAAACCCAAAGAAATAAAGTAACATTGGTGCAGTGATTAGCACCGTCGCCTCGCAGCGAGAAGATTCCTGGTTTACGTCCCGGTGAGGACACCCGGGATCTTTCTGAGTGGAGTTTACATGTTCTCTCTGTGCAGTGTGGGTTCTCTCTGGGATCTCAGGCTTCCTCTCACACAGTCCAAAAACATGTTGAGGTTAATTGGTGATTCTAAATTGTCTGTAGGTGTGAATGTGAGTGTGCTTGGTTGTCTGGCTCTAAGTGTAGCCCTGTGATAGACTGGTGACCTGTCCAGGTGAACCTGCCTTCACCCTGAGTCAGCTGGGATAGACTCCAGCCCCCCACGACCCTAGTGAGGATTAAGCGGTGTATAGATAATGGATGGATGGATCTATACCATAAATATCTATAAGTAAAACACAGACAGAGACTAAAATATTCAAAAATGTGAATAAATTGAGAAATCAATCAATAAAATTTGTTCTAACAGTAATAAATAAGTAATAAGATCAATCAAATCAATCAGAAGCCTGACTGAAAAGGTAGATTTTGAGTTTGCCTATAAAACCATCAATGCTCTCTGCTGCCTTCAGGTCACCAGGGATATTTGGATTTTGGTTTAATTTATAAAGCCACTATCAGAAGACCTGATTCACTGGAGTGATCGTAAACATGTAATTTTATGATGGAAAAGGCAAAAAAGAAACACTGCTGAAGATCATCTGTCATGATGCTGCCGAGTCGTCACCGATCAAATGCCCAATTTTGGGAAACGGCACAATCTTTCACTTCTAAAAACGCTGCAAGATCAGTTCTTGAAATGATTTAAGATGGTTTGAAGTGATTGTGGTCTATCTATCTATCTATCTATCTATCTATCTATCTATCTATCTATCTATCTATCTATCTATCTATCTATCTATCTATCTATCTCTGTAGACACTCTTCTGTTTGTCTCATTGTGAACTCAGTGCGTTTCTCCGTTTCCTCTTCTCTCCTCCTCGCAGCACAAATCACCGGTGACAGCGATGACACTCTCAAAGAAAAAGGTAACAGATGAGAGAGACAGAAACTCACTTTCAAAACTTCCAAAACTCCCTCACATCCGCTCTCACACACACACACACACACACACACATACACACACTCTAACACGCACACTATCACACTTATCACTCATCTCCCCACCTAGCGTCTCCAAGGACAACTTCATCACCAGTTGCTATGGTTACCCCACCTCAGTCGGAGCAATAATGAAGAGATGCCACACACACACACATACACACACACGCACACACACACACACACACAAGTGCACCTTGCATTATTAAAATAGTCTGGGATTCATAAAGAAAGGAGAAAAAAAGCCCGCAGCTCGCTCACACAACTAGACGAACACATCAAGATTATAAAAAGCAAGAATCACCACATTTCTCTCTCCCACACACAAACACCGACGTTGTGTGAGCTGCGTGTGTGACTCACAATCTGGTTTTGCTGTTGATGTTGCAAACTTAATGCCCTTTTTTTTCCTCTCTTTGCCGTCCCCCATCCTCCACTCTATCTACCTCCCTCCCTCCTTCCCTCCTGCCCTCGCTTCCAACCCATATTTTCTCCTCCATCTCATCTTCTACCCACCGCCTCTTCTTCCAGCAGTGGTTGTTCGTGGGCTCCAGGGAGGGCGTGTCCCAGCTGGGCCTGTACCAGTGCGAGCTGTACGGTCAGGCCTGCGCCGAGTGCTGCCTGGCCAGAGACCCCTACTGCACCTGGGACGGGCATGCGTGCAGCCCCTACATGCCCACAGTCCGCAGGTAACGTTACATCCATTCATCCACCTTTACAGTGACAGAATGTTGCTTATCTGTCTGACAGGTAGATTTTTTTTTGTCTTCACTCGAGTCTTGAAGCAAAGGAATAAACGTGAAATCAATTTTCTCCAATCAGATTTAAACCACATAGTTTGACATGTGGCTCGACTTACATCCCGGCTCAGATCTGTCTGATTAAATTTTAAACAGTCATTCCACTCGGTTAAGACTTTGTTCCGTTGCAAAGAACTACAACTGGTCGATTCTCCGTGAAATTGTTGATGTGTTTGGTGACATCCTGACCTTTCCGGTTATGATTTCTTCAGCAAATCAATTCTGCCAAGTGATTTATACCCTTTTTATGTGACCTTTCCTCCAGTGCCACCCTCAGGTCAAACTTTACAGTTAGTTATAAGTAAAATCATCTTTTTTTTCTGTTATGTTTGCTGCTTCACAGGAGAAACGCTCGGCATTTAGGCGAAGATGAAGATCCACTGACTCAGTGTGTCAGACAAGGAGGTAAGGAGCTGATTCATTGGCCTCATTCAGCATGTTTCCTTTAACAGTTTAAAGGTGGAGAAAGGTGGTTGATGTTTAGCTAGTTTAGACAGTTAGCATGTGTCAGATTTACTTTTCTCCTATCATCATTTACCCCCCTGTCCTGTGCACCAGCGACAACATGCAGGACACAAGACACACTGAAATAGAGCTGTGATAATTGATCTGAGACATTTTGTTTTTCTTTTTTTTTCACCACATATACATGAAACGGACAGTTAGTGAACAGTGAAGAGATATTTCACAATAAGCGATTGGATTGGAAATCGCTTACTCCACCTTTAACAGCTATATTAAGGTCATTTTTAACACCATTGTGTGTCATAGATATGCTTCATAATTGTGAATTTAGTTACAATACATATAACACACAATCCAAGTCCAGTTTTATTCATGCGGCCCAACATATGACACTTTACATCCCGAAACAGTCGATAAAGATTCTGAAAAACTATAATATAAAATATATTCAGTATAAAACTGAGTAAATAAATTAATTTATGACAGTAACAGTGATTTTAAAAAAACACATTCTCTCAAAAAAAAGTTTATATTTGTGCAACATTAGCTGATAGCTTTACAAATCTTGTGCAATTTAATGTCTGAGGAGCAGCTCACAGCACCTGAATGCTTTGTCTGCCTCTGTTTTGTTAGTATTTTCTACTATCTTATTTTTTCCTTGTAAATATGCAAACATTTGCACTGTTACTGTTTTATTCTCTGTACACACATTCTTTACACTACTCTTACACTTAATGCTTTCGTTGTTTTTTTAAGGACAATAAAGACATTTGTATTCGGAAATTCAACATAAAACAGTTCTCTAAGCTGTCATGTGTTTCCTTGAATGTCTTCCAGCCGGGCTGCAGGTGGAGGCAGAGCAGAGGGTGATGATGGTTGCAGAGGGCAACAGCACCTACCTGGAGTGTTTACCTCGATCCAGACATGCTGCAGTCACCTGGTACAAACAGGCCGGAGAGAACAGTCCTGAGCTGAACCAGGTGCATGCATTTTTTATGATTATTTTTAATGTTCTCAGCACTTATTTCACCACCAATGTATAGATGTTATCTAGGCTGTCAAATGTAAACATGATCCTTCTCTCTCCAGGTGGTAACAGGTGACCAGCTGGTGGTGATCGAGCGGGGCGTCCTGATTCGTCGAGCCGAGCTGTCTCACGGCGGCGTCTACCACTGCCAGGTGGAGGAGCACGGCTACCACTGGACCGCCGTCACCGTCCGCCTCGCCGTCTGGAGCCCCTCGGCCAACCGCCTCCTCGCCTCCTGGTCCAGCCCGTCCTATCAGAGCGCTGGAACGCAGCCGTGGTACGAGGACGTGATGGCGCTGATCCACCCGGGAAACCTCGGCCAGCACTGCAAGGCTCTGGGGTACCGCCCGCCGCGCAACCAGCGTCGCCACGGCGGCATCATGCCGGCGCCACTCAAGGAGAAGGAGAGGGGGGAGAGGCACAAGCACGGGGGAGGAAGAGGAGGAGGAGGTGGAGGAGGAGGAGGAGGAGGAGGAGGAAGAGCAGCAGGGAGGAAGAGCAGGAGCAAGCCCCAGCAGAGGGCGCCGAGGAGCGCCTGAACGAGCTGCTTCACAGTGACTCTAACATGTTGTGTAACGTCCACACATACGCACACATGTACACATGCACACACTTAACTTATACACTGAGACACACACACACACACACACACACGCACATACTGTATGTACAGAGACGACTCCATGCGCATGCACTTATCTACAAACGAGAAACGTCATCCTTTCATTATCGTGACAAACGTTCAAGCTAAGCTACACATAAATAACCGAAGTACAGCAAAGACTGTCGTTCCCTCGGACAAGTGACTCTGTGAATAAAAAGTAGGAAACCTTAGGTTGCATGAATGAAGGACGAGCGTCAGTTTGGCGGACTGTCGTGACAAAAGGACATTGGAGTGGATGTTTTGAAGCTGGAACCTCCGCAGGAAAAAAAAACCAAAAAAACAAGTCTTGGTCCCGAAGTTGAAATTCAGCACTCGAAAAAAAAAAAATCCTCCTCTGAATTGATTCCTGCCTTAAAGCTTCATAGTTTTGGCTTTGCATGTTTTTCTCCATTACTTACCAATCACACACACACACACACACACTCGCAATTACTCTCCAAAATACAACAGATGTTTTTAGATGGATTTCCTTCCTTCCGGGCAAAAAAGCGGTTTTCATTAATTTCATCATGCGGAAACGCTTAAGAGATGCTGAAAGTCATGGTGTTGTGGCCGCAAGAGGCATTTTCTCAAAGTTTTCATTCAGTTTGCGTTCAAAATTTCTAGGACGCTCTCTTCTCGAGACGTCTGAGAATTAAAAATCAGCAACTCGGACGCATTTGGTTGATGTGTTTTGTGGTTGGAAAGCCAAACGCCACCACACTGCCACATAAATGGACATGTTTACTTCTAATGTGACAAAAAAAAGGAAAAGAGTTTGATTATTCTGTTAGTTAAAAAAAGATGTGTTTTGGAAAGTAATCAGCAGTGATTGATATTTAAAGGGATGATGCATTCAAAGCCACGTTAGTAGCAGCTAATTATTAGATTAGCAGTAAATAGCACCGATGACTCGTAGTTTTTTCCCCCTAACGTTACACAAACCTTCAAACGGTTCACCTACAGCGAGAGCCGAGCTTTGCTGGCTTCTAGGTGGGGTCCGACCGCCAGACCGCAGAGATGAAAGGTGGAGAAAAGCTGCAGCTTTGATGAGGTCGCACGTCGACTTTCCCACGACGTTAGCGGTTTTGGCTGCAGACTCGCTGGAGGACGTGTTTCCATTATGTTCCCCTCGGCCCTCGGTTCTGTAGGTTGAGCTGGCACCGATGCTGTGCCACGACGGCCGAAGCTGTATGCGTGGGAACAGCAAGAAGGTGGATCTCAGAAAACAAAAACAACAAAAAATCCTATTTTGAGCGTTGGTTTGTCAGGAGTCACGTGTGCACACGTTGTACAGATTTAGGGAAAGTTTATTAAGAAATTCCTGCATGTCAGCTCCAATAAACAAACTTCATAATTGATTGTATTTCAAATCGTATTTCTAGCAAGAGAAAAGTGACATTTTTGAAGCCCTGGATCTGTCACACAAAGACAAGTTCTATCAATCCAAATGATTCTCCAGAAGCGTTTGATTCAAAGAGGACTGAACTATGAACCGAGCTGGCCAGAGACTCTGTACAGACCCTGCATGTTTCTCAAACTATGGGCCCTTAGGGTGGGTTCTGGACCAACAACAAAAAAAAAAAAAGAAGAAGAAGAAGAAGAAGTGGAGTATTATATAGCTGGTTCTGCGGCTCCAGCTGGTAACGACATCTGACTGTAAATTACGAAGCCGGCCCGGCGTATTATAAAGACGCCTTTATTACACGAAGCTGGAACCGGAGAACGTGCTAAACGGGACTGGCGTCGAGCGAACTCCGGCCTCCAGCGACTTTGCGAGGCAGTAAATTGTGATTTGTTTCTAAATGTTCAAATGTTAAACCAACACAGCTTCCTCCGCCTCTATTTAACTTTCTCCTCAGTGGTATTTATTATTTTCATCCGGAGTGATTGTTTCGGAACTTGCAGGAACATCATCAGGTCACCAAACGGACGCTTATTTGACGTGTTCGTTGGTTTGCTTTTGTCTGTTTTGTGTGTGAACTTCTTTCTGGTGAAAACCGTGTGCAAGATATTTGCATTTAGTTGGAGTGAGCAGGAGCTAAAAGTATGTTTTAAATGGGATAATACAAACCAGATGCTTCAAACTCTTGTTTACGAATCACACTGCATTAGAGATTTTTAAAAATAATCAAAAGTTAAACCCCCATCAGAGAACCAAGTGTGAAGGACGGAGCCAGATGGACTAAATTGAAACTTAACTCTGATTTGTGTGCTAAACTGGATTCATTTACATGCCTGGTTAAGTCGAATAACAACAGCATCATGTTTTTATAGATTTAATCCCACAACGCTGAGCACGTATCTGTAACATCTGTAATATATGTAGTTTCCTGCAGGTTCCCGATCTTTCTCACTCTTCTGGTTGTATGTATTTCTGTATATGTGTTTTTACTCTTTGTGTGTGTGTTTGACATCAGCGGGATCGGAGTGAAAGCAGCTCAAACAAAGGTTCAGAGGCCGAGCCAGTAAATCTGCCAAACGGGGAGCTCGGCAGCGGCCCGGAGACACTTTTGATGCTGTAAGAAAAATAAACCAGAGCAACCGAAAGCGCAGCGAGCTCACGGAGAAAATTAAAAATGGGCTCGACTCCTCGGTTTCTTGGCTTCAGCCACATGAAAGAGCTCGGCTGCTTCTGAGCGTGTGTTTGAGTCGAAAAAGAAAGGAGGAGAGTTCAGAAGGCGATGTGTGAGGCTGAGCGTGTCGAGGCTGTGGAAGTGTCAGGGAGCCACTTCTGAAACATGAAAACGTGTGTGGGTGAGCGTAACGCTGGCAGAAGAACCCAAATGAAATCAGCATTTGGCTCCTTCTCCTAATATACGTTATTATTATGGCACGGTGTCAAAATGTCAGTGAAGCTGTGAAACATGGTGATCGCTGCTGCTCATTGGTTGGTGGGATTTCTTTTTCTCTTCAAGGAAGGATTTGTTGGTTTTTATAGAAATGGCTGTAATATTATCTGAACACTCTAATTTTATCAAGATAAAAGGGCACTTAAGTTGTTAGCATTCAATACAACATATTCTATGAGTTGTAGCCATTTGTCTTCTCAAAAAAAGGCAGTGAAGCTAGCAGTTAGCTTAGCTTAGCACAAGATTAGAAAGCCGCTCATTTTAACTTATAGAAAATTACACTTACTTTGCTAACATTCAAAACAACATATGCTATGAGTTGTAGCTATTCATGTCGTCAAAAAAAAGTATGAAGCTAGCAGTTAGCTTAGCTTAACACAAGGTCAGAAAGCTGTTCAATTTAACTAATAGAAAATTACACTTCGCTAACATTCAAAACAACATATACTATGAGTTGTAGCCATTCATGTCATCAAAAAAAGTGTGAAGCTAGCAGTTAGCTTAGCTTAGCACAAGGTTAGAAAGCCGTTAATTTTAACTAATAGAAAATGACACTTACTTTGCTAACATTCAAAACAACATATCCTATGAGACATAGCTATTTATTTTGTTAAAAGGCAGTGTGAAGCTAGCAGTTAGCTTAGCTTAGCACAAGGTTAGAAAGCCATTAATTTTATCTAATAGAAAAGTACACTTACTTTGCTAACATTCAAAACGACATATCCTATGAGACATAGCTATTTATGTTGTTCAAAGCAGTGGGAAGCTACCGCTAGCCACCAGTTAGCTTAGCACACAGTTTGAAACCAGCAGCTAGCCTGTCAAACTATTTATACCGCTGTCTTACGACGGAACATGTGAGCTCGCAATTACAAAACGGGAAATTGTGTACCCCGAATGTTGGTGTCAAATTGGTAAAATATCTTTGCGAGGCGACGGCAACGTAACTGAGATTCCACCAAACCTAAACATTTAGCATGCTAGCAAGCTAATGTAAGAAAAGAAAAAAAAACTTAATGAGAATTCTAGGCCTATAAACGAGAAGAAAAAAAACAACAACATGCTAAAATTTCAATATATTTTTCGTCATCACGTGGTAACATCGGCTACAAGTTGTGAAAGTAACTCTGCTAGAAGAGGCCACTGAGCACGGTGATGAGCCAGTGTAGGAAATGTAAAAGGCATAGTTAGGTCAAGGATGAGCCTTTATTTGTTGAGAAAATTCATGTTTTTCCATAAAATTACAAAAAAAGACATCATACTAAAATGACAACATCTTATTCTCCTCTAGTTGCACAAAATAGGTCAGGTTGTGTTGAAGTCTTTGAGAAAACGACCAAACTTCTCACCTCATTTGTGACCTCAGTAAACATTTTCCTGACTGGTTTATGGTCTCAATTGCTAGTTTGTTGAATATAGCAAGTTTGTTTAGCAAGTTATGGTCACATTTAAAAAAGCAACATATTGCTTTTATAGTGTCTTAGTCAGATCGTTGTTTATTTCGTCTGGTTTCAAAAGACCAAGATGCTGACGGCCAAATTTAAAACCCAAGGCTTCAAAAGGGAATCGAGTGTTCGTATGAAGTTTTTCTCGTGAACATGGTGAACACAACCCCATCTGAAGTCACTGAGAATAAAAGAAGTGTTGAAGTCATATCAAGCAGCCCGCGGTAGACGTAGCCTTTAGGGAACAGTTTGCTGGTGAGGATAGATGCAGCCAAAATGCAAACAAAACAAAGTTTAACGCTCCTCTTAGGCCCCAAACTTTCTGTTTTGATCTAATAAAACACCAGCTTTGGTTTCATTCGGACTCTTCTGCCAGTTCCCTCGAACAAGCACACACGAGCTCCACCAGCCTAAAAATATAACATCATTGTGCTCGTGCTGACCCTGCCTTGTGGATGTTGTGTGTATATGAGAGTGTAACTTGTGTATATTTGTGTCAGATCCAAGCGGGAGGCAGAACTCCTACCAGACATTTTTGCGGAGGACCAGTTTAAACATTCAGCCGCTCGAAGACGTGGTGCAGCGCCGCTCCTCGTTCGCTACAACGGCCTCGTGTGTTCCTCTGTATTTACATCTCAGTGCCAACGTTCGTCTCTTGTGATTTTTCCAGAAGCGTTTCTCTGCAAACGAATGATCTCCGCTCATGTGCAGAGACTTTGTTTTTTCTTTGTGTAAATATGTATAAAGGTCTGCTTTCAAACGAGCGTGTTGTGTTGTTTTAAGAAATATATCCGGATTCACAACTACACACTCGTATACAGTAGAGCACGGGTGTCGAATCCTGGTCCTTGAGGACCGCAATCCTGCATGTTTTAGATGTTTCCCTCTTCCAACACACCTGATTCAAATGATCAGGATCGTTATCAGACTTCTGCAGAGCTTGATGATGAGATGATCATTTGAATCAGGTGTGTTGGAAGAAGGGAAACATCTACAACATGCAGGATTGTGGCCCTTGAGGACCAGGATTGGACACCCCTGCAGTAGAGTAACGCATATTAGGATGTTACTGCTGAGCCTTGTTCTCAAAGTTATGCTAGATGAGTTGTCTGTGAAGATTCTCAGTCATCCAGGTCATGGTTGTTCTCGCATTTTAATCATAGCAGTTGGACTTGCTTGAGTTTCTCAAAGATGTTTCACCAGCCAAGAGTTTATGGCTCCTTAAGGAACATAAGTATCTGGAACTCCCAACTAGTCAGTCAGAAGCATCTTGGATGAGAGGTGGAACGTCTTCAAGGAACTCAAGCAAGTCCAGTTGCTACGATTAAACTAAGAGAATGCAAGATAAGTTGTCGTTACAGTGATTTCAAGTGGCATTTTTCCACAGGTAAACGCACATGTTGCATCAACTTTAAATGGGTTAGTTGTTTAAAAATGCATAAAGACACACAGCATCCTTTCCATTCCAGTTGATGCTATTTCTCATGTACGCAGCAAAAAACCGTTCCAACACCAAACCGCCATCCGCCTCGGCCAAAGTGGCCACAAACAGCGCTTTCTCGTTAAACATATTGGTACGCCGAGCAATCCGAAGGGCTGAAAGATCCGTTCCAATCGAGCCGGGTACCCAGCAGCCTTCGATTTACTGCCTGCAAACCCTTCAGGATTAGCGAGCGGTTCAGAAACACTTCATTGTTCTCCTCTGTTTGTTTAGAACACGACATTTTCTTCTCAAACTTAACAGCCGCTGGTCAAACATGAGCCACTGTGGCTTCGTTTTTCTTTTTTTTTTACTCTTGCTGCAGAGATGCTACTTTATAAACATCATCACGAGGCAGGAATGTCCTTGAAGCCCAACTGAGAGAAACAGAATATCGCAGCAAAAACACACAGACGTGCACTTAAAGTAAATTAGCGTAATGCGGCGGTGTGTTTTATTAAAAACGAGACGTTACTCCTCCAGTGTTTTCTACAGACCCCCGCTGCCTGACGAAGCTGCGATACTATAATTATAATGTAAGGTACCTTCTAGCTGTGCAAACTAGACCACATTTCAATCATAATTACGCCGTCTGTTTGATTGATTGGTGTCAATTTACCCACATGTTGCCATTAAAAGGATATTAAATACTCTCTGAGGGGGGATTTATGCAGAACACTGTTTTTGCTTTGGCAAAGGAGCAAATGGAACCAGCTCTAACTTTAACATTCAGAAACATTTGGATGTTCCTGTGTGCACTGAGGACATCAGGAAGCACCACCTGTTTAAAGGGGAAATTGAGAAATGAAGTTGAGTACCTAAGTAGTGAGAACATAGAAACCAAAAGGACTAAAAGCAATTTTGGATTCTCTTCAACATCCTAATTACATCCCGTAATGTTTCCTCCGAAGCTGCAATTAGTTTTCTTGACTCCAAGTCGATGCACCACCTCGAGTTCAGACTGAAATAACTCAACGAATACTGGATGGACTGGACTGAATATAGACGTTCATGGTGCCCAGAGGAAATGTTCTCATCATTTGTCAGGTTTTTAACTGATCAGTGCAAAAAGCTTCAACATCTAAA
>NW_007578971.1:190588-205937 GCF_000690725.1 Stegastes partitus | reverse complement strand
CTGTGACGTGTGGTTTCATGATGAAAAAACGCTAAATCTGAAATCTGGAAATCGTGATATTTCATCAGAATCACTTTATTCTGCGTCTCATTTAAAGTTTTTCCCAAATAAACCATTTGTCGTAGCTATTTTATGTAAAAAATAATAATAATAAAAGATTTCGTATTTCTTGGGGCAACAGTGAAGCCATTAATGAGTCAGCTGTGACCAACAGTTGGGACAGAAATTCATATTTTTTGGACTGAACTGCAGGTTGTGTTTAAACAGAGCAAAGAGGAGACAAGTATGGAAATGAAAACAAACGTAAACAGTAAAATATCAATCGTATGTAAAGTCGACATTTAATTTTTTTTAGTATTTGTAACACTGGTTGGTACGTGGAAAATGTGGTTCACAATGAATGTTTTTATCTCTTTTTGTATAACAAGTATTCAAAGAAATTCCACTTTCATTTTTTCTTTCTTTTTTTATGATTCATTACATTTTAAGTGTCATCCTGCACAAAACTGTGGCATGACCTTTTAATGTCTCCCAAGCAATTACAGTTGACTACAGCTCCTCTAAATCGATTTAAATAGAGTCCATTTGTTTCACTCGTTAGATTTCAGCCACAAACACCACAGTGGGACAGGCCAAGGACAGTCACTTGGAGCCATTTCAGAGATGCTACAGATTCCAAAAATCATCTGTGCAAACAATTGTTTCTAAGTATAAAGCTCATGGTGCAGTTGTGTCGCTGCCACCATCAGGAAATAACTATCACCTGCTGCTGAGAGACAACTGGTCAGGATGGTCAACCACGACTCACCAAAAAGCAGGTCTGCGATGAATTAGAAGCTGCTGGAACACAGCTGTCAGTGTCCTCAGTGTTTTACATCAACATGAGCGGAGAGGCTGCAAGAAGAAGAAAGTTCTACCTGTAGAAGCAGAACCTTAAGGCTCAACTGAGGTTTGCTGCTGATCACATGGACAAAGAAAAGAACTTCTGGAGGAAAGTTCTGTGGTCAGAGGAAACAAAAAGTTTTGGAAGAGAGAAGGTGAGGCCTTAAACGGCAAGAACACCAAACCTACCATCAGGCATGGTGGTGGCAGCATCATGCTCTGGGGCTGTTTTGGTGCCAGTGGAAGTGATGCTTTAGGGGTGAAAATAGTCCAATTATGTTAAACCATATGTTAGTGTTGGGCTGCAAGGTGAAGCAGTGGTTAGCACTGTTGCCTCGCAGCAAGAAGGTCGCCGGTTTGCGTCCCGGTGGGGGCACCGGTATCTTTCTGCGTGGAGTCTCCATGTTCTCCCCGTGCAGTGTGGGTTCTCTCTGGGTTCTCTGGCTTCCTCCCACACAGTCCAAAAACATGTTGAGGTTAATTGGTGATTCTAAATTGTCCGTAGGTGTGAATGTGAGTGTGCTTGGTTGTCTGTCTCTAANGCCCTGTGATAGACTGGTGACCTGTCCAGGTGAACCTGCCTTCGCCCTGAGTCAGCTGGGATAGACTCCAGCCCCCCATGACCCTAGTGAGGATTAAGGTGTAGAGATGATGGATGGATCACCGAAATAAGCAGTCAGCACCTTTGCTGAACATTTCCATTTGTGTTGGGGCATTATTGGAGCAAAACAATTTGTCCATGCGTATGGAGAGTTGTTTTCGTCCGAAGTGAGATTTGTCAATGTGTAAAAGAAGTTGTCAATGCAAACTGGAATCTACAAAAGTCGTCTCACAATTTGTCTTTAATCAGGTTTTTAAATGTGAAAAAAATCTGCTCATCTGTATTAAAATTGATAATAAGAGTTGTCAATACGTACACAGTTTGTTCACATTGACAGCTTCTTTTACTCTTTGACAAATCTCACTTCGGACGAATGGATTGAGATACAGACAGAAAACTCTCCATGGACACATAGTTTTGCTACAATAATGCCCCCATACATTTGAAACTGTTCTCCACATTCCCACAAACATGCTTTCAGGCTTTCAGAGTTTCATAACTAACAAACCTAAAGAACCAATCCTGACAACGAGCAGGAGAGGAGCAGATAGATGACAGTGTGGAGTTACAGTGAAGTTATTTTAAGGCAAGAAAGGATTATTTACATGGAAACAACTTCTAAATATAATGAACTGGTTAGGGTTTAATCAGTGAGTGGAGACAGACTCTAATGACATTAAACTCAGGCTTTACTTTGCGGTTAGTTCTGAATTGAAAATGTTTGGTACCACAGTTATGTTTTCAATGTCGTATGTCATGGAAATCCTTGAATCTCAACTCTAACTAATAAACCAAACATTTTGCTTGTTATATTTCAACTTATACATAATCAGAGACTATTTGATCTACTTGTGTAAAATTACAGAAGCGGTGTTCGTCTCAGCTGAAAGTGGGTCAATGGGCAGTTTAAAAAAAACCCATAATATCAGAAACTACTCGATATATCAAGTTAAAATTTTACAGGATTCATGGTTATTCTGGTAGATTAATCGCAGCAACTGGACTTCCTTGAAGACGTTCCACCTCTCATCCAAGAGACTTCATCAGTTCTGACTGACTAGTTGGGAGTTCCACATACTGATATCCTAAAGGAGCCATTAACACCTGAGTTTAAATTGGTGGTTTGTTGCTCCTCCCCCTCGTTATGTGGGTCGTTAGTGCTCCTCCTGACACATTGGGGTTCGTTAGGGTCTTTTGTGGCGAGGTGTGATGTGGTGTCATCTTCCTGAGGAGAGATCTTTGGACTGAATTGTGAACAACCCCCTTTGTGGCAGGGGGAGCGCCAACGACCCACATAACGAGAGGGCGGAGCAACAGCCCAATTGAAACCGAAACTCAGGTGTTGATGGCTCCTTTAGGATATAAGTATCTGGAACTAGTCAGTCAGAACTGATGAAGCATCTTGGATGAGAGGTGGAACGTTCACATTCACATGTTGTGGTACGAAACAAGTCCTGGTTTTACAGGGACCATTTTAAACAGTTTATGATTAACAAAAAAGAAGATGCAAATCAGAGGTGGTTCGAGCAGAAGGCCCCTGATGATTTAACACAGTAGTTTCTTTCTGCATCACTGAACAAAGTCTGCATGGTGCACGCTTTAGTGCTCGAGGAGACATAAGTGATGCAGATGTACAATTCCAGCAAAAAAAAATGGAATTCATCTCTGTCAAGGATCAAACTTGGCAGAAACCAACCCTCCAAGCAGGAAGCGTTCTACACACCTTGCTGCTAATCCTGCAGAACCAGTGTCTGAGCACAGCTGGGTTCGAGCTCACATGTGGGAGCAAACAATAAAGCTTTAGCTCCTCCACCAGTCTCGCGCCTCCTGAAGACGGCGAGGCAATGATTCAAACCGCAAATTGAAACAGATTTGCAGTAAAAACCCAGAGGGGCCCCGGTATTGTCAGTGACAAATTCACTGCAGCCTACAGCCACAGTTTCTCAGCAGCCGTCTGCAGTCACGTCTTCCTGAAAACGACAGATTCACTTCACCGAATCACCTCCACAATTATCCTCTCTGCGTGACCACCAGAATGAAAGACGCGATGACAAGCAAGGACAAGATTTTACAGGGCTGCTGACTCAAAATTGGCTTTGTATTTACTGGTATTTTCTGTTTCCTCCGGAAGACTCAATAAAAAGACGTGAAAATGCACCGAAAAGGATCAGAGAGCTGCAGAACGCTTGAGCTTATGAAACGAGTAGGAGATGGTTTTGGCTTTTGCCACACAGAATGACTCATCTACCCATACGGCTTTTTTTTTCTTCTTTCTTTCTCCTTCTGCTCAGTCGACCAATAAGCCTCCATTTCAACGTTTTCGCTCATAAAACAGCCCTTTAGGTGTAATAGGAGGTTTGTGCATTTCAACACAATATCGCTTTCTTTCAGCAAAGTTCTCACGCTGAATGAAACTGTCTGCTCATGCTTAAGATTGAATTTTACAGCTAAATGCCTCAGACAGAGTTTTTTTCTTTCTTTCTGACTAATTCCAGTGGAGATTTAATAACAATGTGGTTTTTGAAAACGCAGTCAGTTCCACAGATGCTTCGATTTGATAATGTCCTCTCCTCTGACGTGTAACCGCCAGATCTTCCGGTTGAGCATTCTTGATGAATACATTTGCTTCCATGCACACCAGCCAACCCGTTAAAAGGTCACTAAAACTTTATATATAATGGACATAAATCGAAGAATGCTAATGACTCTCATGGTTTTGGAAATGAATCTAATAGCTTTACTTGTTCTACATTTTTATAGCTGCCTCGGTTTCCTTTTAAAATAAGATATGTAGTATTTTACAGCGAAGGCCACAATATAACTTTACAGCAGCAAGTCGTGTCCATTCTGGTCCAATCTGGTGGGAAATTAGTCTGTAGCTCTCTGAACCCAAAAATGGGTTTTAAAGAAAAATCCCCAACATTACACCATTTATCAGAGGCAGAAAAAAATGGCAAATTTACATTTTTTAGATGGCAATTGAACTAATCAGCTGTGACGTGTGGTTTCATGGTGAAAAAACGCTAAATCTGAAATCTGGAAATTGTGATATTTCATCAGAATCATTTTATTCTACGTCTCATTTAAAGTTTTTCCAAAATAAACCATTTGTCGTAACTAGTTTATGTAAAAAATAATAATAACAAAAGATTCTGCATTTCTTGGGGCAACAGTGAAGTCATTAATGATTCAACAGTGACCAACAGTTGGGACAGAAATTCATATTTTTTTTTGGCTGAACTGCAGGTTGTGTTTAAACACAGCAAAGAGGAGACACGTATGGAAATGAAAAACAAACGTAAACAGTAAAATATCAATCGTATGTACAGTTAACATTTAATTTTTTTTAGTATTTGTAACACTGGAAACTTGGAAAATGTTCACGATTAATGGTTTTTTTCTCTTTTTGTATAATAAGTATTCAAAGAAGTTCTACTTTCATTTTTCCTTTTTTTATGATTCATGATTCAAGTGTCATCCTGCACAGAACTGTAGCATGACCTTTTAACGTCTCCTAAGCAATTACAATTGACTACAGCTGGTGACTCTTCTAAATCAATTTAAATAGAGTCCATTTGATTCACTCGTTAGATTTCAGCCACAAACACCACAGTGGGACAGTCCAAGGACAGTCACTTGGAGCCATTTCAAAGATGCTACAGATTCCAAAAATCAACTGTGCAAACAATTGTTTCTAAGTATAAAGCTCATGGTACAGTTGTGTTGCTGCCACCATCAGGAAATAACTATCACCTGCTGCTGAGAGACAACTGGTCAGGATGGTCAACCACGAATCACCAAAAAGCAGGTCTGCGATGAATTAGAAGCTGCTGGAACACAACTGTCAGTGTCCCCAGTGTTTTACATCAACATGGGCATAGAGGCTGCAAGAAGAAAGTTCTACGTCTAGAAGCAGAACCTTAGTGCTCGACTGAGGTTTGCTGCTGATCACATGGACAAAGACAAGACCTGCTGGAGGAAAGTTCTGTGGTCAGAGGAAACAAAAAGTTTTGGCCATAATGACCAGAAACATGTTTGAAGGAGAGAATGTGAGGCCTTAAACGGCAAGAACACCAAACCTACCATCAGGCATGGTGGTGGCAGCATCATGCTTCAGGGGTGAAAATAGTCCAATTATGTTAAACCATATGCTAGTATTGGGCTGCAAGGTGAAGCAGTTGGTAGCACTGTTGCCTCGCAGCAAGAAGGTCGCCGGTTTGCGTCCCGGTGGGGGCACCGGTATCTTTCTGCGTGGAGTCTCCATGTTCTCCCCGTGCAGCGTGGGTTCTCTCTGGGTTCTCCGGCTTCCTCCCACACAGTCCAAAAACATGTTGAGGTTAATTGGTGATTCTAAATTGTCCGTAGGTGTGAATGTGAGTGTGCTTGGTTGTCTGTCTCTAAGTGTAGCCCTGTGATAGACTGGTGACCTGTCCAGGTGGACCTGCCTTCACCCTGAGTCAGCTGGGATAGACTCCAGCCCCCCATGACCCCAGTGAGGATTAAGCGGTGTATAGATAATGGATGGATATGTTGGTGTTGTATATTTTTGGTACCAGCAGTTTTTCCCCCCCATATATTTAAAAGACCAGTAGTAAATCTCATAAAGAACCAACATTCATGATCGTTGTTTGTGACAAAGATGCATGTGTTTCAGTGATTCTATTATGGAAAACTCTGACTTTATAGGACTGACTGGAAACGCAGGACTGTCATGATATACGCGTCCCATTTGTTAACATGGAGGAGGTTCAGGTTATGACCTGCACCGCAGCCACAAGGGGGTGATAAAGATGTGTTGGCTTCATTTTTGTGCAGCTGTCATGTTATCCATCTTTAAATACAGCCTATCTCTGATTTGCGGCTGCATGATTTACGGTCTCTTCTTGTCACTGGTGGCCAATGTGCAACATGCAGTCTCCGGCTTTCATTACGCAAAAACCACATCAGTATTAAGCCACCTGCTTTCAATTTGCTTTGTATCCCTCATTTCCCTAAATGCTGCCTTTCTTGTGGCAGTTACTTATCTATTAAAATAGCTTCTCCCTGACAGCAATATCCGCAAGAAGAGAAAGAGAATGCAGCCGTCATAGTGGTTACGGAGCGCTCTGTGTGGAACCTGTGGAATATTGGCTGATTTTCCAGGTCTTAATTGTCGTTAGGTAGATTTCTCCGGCTTTGATGTTTGTCACTTAGGGAGAGCGAACACGGCAGCTGAATCCCCGCCGAGAGAGGAGGCGCAGCTGGCCTGGTGGATGGACTAGATTAGAAATTTCACAAGATCTTTAGATGTGTCGACTGTGTGGTTTCGAATCCTCCTCCGTGGCAGCGTTTGTCATTTGCGACCACATCCAACGGGGTTTAAAAAGCCGCAGATGCTGGCCTCGCTTCCACTGTGGAGGCGAAAAGGCCAAACCGACGCCTGGTCATTATTCACGCCTCTTGTCAAGTTGCTTCACCATCAGCTGAAATAATCCTAAACACATTTCTTTAAAAAGAATCAAAGCTTTATGAGGCAAAAGGAAAACAGCATTTTTTTTTCCTTCAGCTAATCAGGCAGCCACAGTGGAGCATATGTTTCCCTGGTTTTAGATATTTTCACGGGGACTCGGACTGAAGGACATAACAAGATCATTTGTAAGACGATCCTGTAAGCACGAGATCACAAGAGGGATGTTTGTATCATTGACGGTGTGGTTTGCAAAATCAGAAAATGTGAGAAATGGCTGAGGATCGTGTTGTCACCAGGAATGATTTACTGGTCTGTTTATGCAACATTTTAATGCTTTAACCTCTGATTTTAATTTCAATTCTGCTTCTCGTGACTCAGACATATTAGTCTGTAATGTGCAATCAACATATTTGCCATCTAAGTTTCGTGGTTTTTGAATGAGACAACGAAAGACTAGTACTGAAATGTACCTCATGGGGTGTATGGCATTACAAATCAACCAGAGGAAAGCAAAGTTCAAGGTGTCTTTTTTGTAAAGCCTATATGTCGTAGACAAAGCTGAGCTCAATTTAACATAAGTCTGAGATTTTGACCATTTCCAGCTCACGGAAGATTGCCTTCCTTTCATCTCAGTCTGGTGTAAATTAACATTCTTAAAATGATTAGTGCAGAGTTTGCATGTTGTGCCTGTGTGACACAAGCATAACAGGTAAATTGGTGATTCTCAGTTGGGTGTAGGTGGAAACACAAATGGTTGTTGAGCTCAGATCTCCTGGACGATGTGCTGTTGAAACCAGATGTTTGCATACTCTGTATAAAAAGACACATTCCTCACTGTCTGACATTAAATCAGACTAAACTTTTAGGTCAACTTGAATTACCAAAATTATTTCTATTTACCAAATGGCAGAATAATGAGAGAGAGAATTTGTTTTAGAGAATTTTTTTTTATTACTTTCTTCATAGTCAGAAGTTTACATCCACTAAGATGCCTTCCAACTATTTGAGAAAGCCCAGACGATGATGTCATGGCTTTGGAAGCTTCTGATAGGTTAATTGATAACATTTAAGTTAATTGGAGGCACACCTGTGGATGCATTTTAAGGCACACCTCAAACACACTGCTTCCTTTTGTCACAACATGGACAATCTAAAGAAATCAGCCAAGATATCAGGAAGAGAATTGTGAACCTCCAGTAGTCTGCTTCATCTTTGGGTACAACTTCCAGATGGCTGAAGGTTCCACATTCATCTGTTCAGACAATTATTTGCAGGTATAAACACCATCATGGGAATGTCCAGCCATCATAGTGCTCAGGAAGGAGACGGGTTCTGTGTCCCAGAGACGAAGTGTTTTGGTTGAAATGTGCGTCTCAACCCCAGAACAGAAGCTAAAGACTTGTGAAGATGCTGCTGAAGCTGGTCAGAGAGTCATTATCCACAGTGAAACCAGTCCTGTACCGACATGGGCTGGAAGGATACTCAGAGAGGAAGAAGAACTTTACTCCAGAAGCAACATAAAAAAGACAGATTACAGTTTGTAAATGCACACAGGGACAAAGAGTTTCATNGAAGGTTCCACGTTCATCTGTTCAGACAATTATTTGCAGGTATAAACATCATGGGAATGTCCAGCCATCATACTGCTCAGGAAGGAGACGGTTCTGTGTCCAGAGATGAAGTGTTCTGGTTGAAATGTGCGAATCAACCCCAGAACAAAAGCTAAAGACCTTGTAAAGATGCTGCTGAAGCTGGTCAGAGAGTCATTATCCACAGTGAAACCAGTCATGTACCAACATGGACTGAAAGGTACTCAGAGAGGAAGAACTTTACTCCAGAAGAAATATAAAAAAGCAGATGACAGTTTGTAAATGCACACAGGGACAAATAGCTTCATGTTTGGAGTCATGTCCTGTGGTCTGATGGAACTAAAACTGAACTGTTTGGCCTTAATGACCATCGTCACATTTGGGGAAAAAAGGGGGAAGCCTGAAGCCTGAGAACACCATCCCAACTGTGAAGCACAGAGGTGGCAGCGTCATGTAGTGGGGGTGTTCTGCTGCAGGAGGGACTGATGCACTTCACAGAATAGATGGCATCATGAGGAAAGAACATGGTGTGGAAATATAGAAGCAACATCTCAAGACATCAGCCAGGACGTTGGGCACTAATGGGTCTTCAGATGGACAATGACCCTAAACATACCACCAGATTAGTTACAGAGAGGCTTCAGGACAACAAAGTCAATGTTTTGGAGTGGCTATCACAAAGCCCTGATCTCAATCCTGGAGAACATTAGTGGGCAGAGCTGAAAAGGTGTGTGGAGCAAGAAGGCCAACAAACCTGACTCAGTTCCACCAGGTCTGTCAGGAGGAATGGGTCAAAAGTCCAGCAAACTATTGTGAGAAGCTTGTGGAAGGAAAACCAAAACGTTTGACTGAAGTCATACAGTTTAAAGGCAACGCTACCAGATACTAAGGAAATGTATGTAAACTTCTGACCTTGAAGAAAGTCTTTCTCTGTCATTATTTTGGTGTTTAGCAAATAGAAATAATTTTATTAATCCTAACTGACCTGAAACAGGAAAAGTTTAGTCTGATTTATTCTCAGAGAGTGAGGAAAAAAAAGTTATGTGTCTTATTATACTGTGTATGTAAAATTCTGGTTTCAACTGTACACATATTTCTGTCAATATTTTTTTAATCGAATTTTAGAAACACTTTATTTCTAGCAATACATTTAAATTGAACATTTCATCCTAATAAAAAGGAAATATTTGTAAAAGTATGTAACAGCCCCTGACTTTTTATGTAAATATAGATAAATAAAAACTTTAAAAAAGAAGAAGAAGAAAGTTTTAAATATAATATTAGCGTATGGTTATCTACAGGGTTTTACATATTATTTTTTATTAGACATCTAAATTCACTGCACATTTTTGTAATTTATTTTAAAAGTGGCAAAAACAAACAAACAAAAACCGGCTCCTGCTTTTCCTGTGTCTCTCCTGTTATTCTCAAGCTACACATGATAATTTGTCTCATATTGATTTATTTCTGTTGCTCCTTGTTATTACTGAGAAGGTGGGAGTGGAAGATGATTTGTTTTGGGTGAGAAAAGGAACCGAGAAGAGAGAAAAAGAACAGACGATTGTAAACAGCAAAATTTTCCTCTGGGTTGTACAAAAGCAGCCACCAGTCAAATTTTGCTTAACATTTGAAACACATAATATCTTAAAAAGTTAACAGACATTTCAGTATTTTATCATTTATTTGAGAGAATTTGCTTGTTGCTTTCTTAATTTCCACACAGGCTCAGCTGCACAGCTGGAAGAGTTCCCAGGTTCAGCTGGAAACCCCCTCAGGCCGACCCGAGTCTTTGTCCCTCTCTGCTCTGCTTCAATCGATGCATTTGACACGGTGAAACCAGCAATATGTAACTTGTAGTCTGGGTGGGCTGTAGCCTGAGGGCCTGTGGTGTTTGTCTCCATCTGTTGGAATAACAGAGATATATGCAGGATGAAGCATCATGATGTGGACACAAACTCACACAGCTTCATCATACATTGTTAATGGTTTTAGAAGCAAGACCCACGTTTTTATAGTCAGATGGATTTGATTGATTTTTATTTATTATGAGTATTTTTAAAACTGATTTTATTTATTGATTTCTCATGTTATTTACCTGTTTACATATTTTAGTCTAGTTAATGTATCAGTTATCAGTCTACTTTCAAACATTATTTTCTTATTCTTTTCTGTCCTTATTTATCGATCTATATCTTATCTATAGATATTTAATTTTAATTTTAATTTTATTTTATTTTATGGGTTGCAAGGTGATGCAGTGGTTAGTGCTGTTGCCTCGCAGCAAGAAGGTCGCCGGTTCGTGTCCTGGTGAGGACACCCAGGATCTTACTACGTGGAGTCTCCATGTTCTCTCTCTCCGGGTTCTCCGGCTTCCTCCCACAAGATCCAAAATCCTACTGAGGTTAATTGGTGATTCTAAATTGTCCGTAGGTGTGAATGTGAGTGTGCTTGGTTGTCTGTCTCTAAGTGTAGCCCTGTGATAGACTGGTGACCTGTCCAGGTGAACCTGCCTTCACCCTGAGTCAGCTGGGATAGACTCCAGCCCCCCATGACCCTAGTGAGGATTAAGGTGTATAGATAATGGATGGATGGACGGATGGATTTTATTTTACTTCAACTGATGTTTCCTTATTGAATGCTATATTAAAAGTGTTATATAAATAACGCCTGATTGAGTGATTCAATCATACATGAGTAAAATCATGCTGATAACCATAAAGTCATACAATGCTGCAGCTTTCCTCTACAAAACTTTGTGACTCTCCAAAATGAATCCCATGTAATATCATGTGATATTTATGATGTGGTTTATTGTTTTGTTGTTGTTGTTGTTGTTGTTTTATATCTTTATATTAAATATTCAGTGAGCTTTTGAATTGCCCCTAGGAGATAAATAAAGTTATTTGAACTGAATTGAATTGAAAAAAAAAATCAGATTGTGGTTGAAATAAAGAGGAACAACTATGACTTACAGGTGTGTGTATTTTTTGTCTTTATTTATTTATTTTTTGTTTAAAGCAAAACTAATTAAATAAATATGAGAGTTAATTATATATTGTTGTAGACTTGGAAAAGGGTTGTCACTGTTATGAGTGATACCGTCTAAAATGCCTTTACTCTCGTTAGGCGGAACTGTTCTTTTGGGGGACTTGTGGGGAAGGATATTTTGGTCGGACTCGTTTGTTGCTTACATCTTACAGGACTGAAACTGCTCTGGTGAGTGTTTTCATCATTTAGTTGAGCTCCGTGTCGTTATTGTACGAACTAATCAGCCGATACGTTCGATTATTAGCATTAAATTCACGTTATGTTGCTGCCGCGTCGCTCAGTAAAAGACGAGCCGTTAAAACGTCTGTGATTGTGAGGCCTGGCCAGCTAACGTTAGCCGCTAGCATCATTCAACAACATTCGCCCGATGACAGCGAGCTAGCAAGGCGGCTAACAACAGCAGCAGCAGCAGCAGCACAGCAACTTCCTCATCGCTCACAGACACTTATTTATGTCTTTGTCGTGTCTTTGTTCCTCTTTGTCCACTGTACTGCTTATTTTTCGTGGGCCTTGTTGTCATAAAGTCTTTAAAAAACGCGAGCTAACGTTAACTCTAAGTTAGCTCAGTGTGCGCTAGTGTTCCTGGTGTGAAGCCAAGCAGCCTGAAATTACGTCATTTCAGCCTTAAGAGAAATCAACTGATCCGTAAGTGTCGCAACCAGCTGCTGCTCTGATCCAGTAGTCCTGCTCAAGGTGAACAGGATTTAAAGGTGCATCATGATTCAAGTATGCGTTATTATCAGAAGCAGTCTTCACATAAACAGATGGTGAACATTTATTTTTGTTGCGTTTTGTTTGTAGTGAAATCTTGAATAGAAAAAGCTGTTTACCAGCTAGACAGCACTGTACTCACTTTCTGCATGGAAGCTGAGGAACCAATATTCATAAAGCTAGAAGTTCACACAGTCCTGTCCCCTCATCGCTCGTTGCTGTTAAGTAAACCATTTACAATAAGCAGCATCTTCACCCTCCACCAGATTTGTTTACTTTCTGGAGCTGCTTCTTTTAAATCTAAAATGTCTCAACCACGAGCAAAACTCACCAGATGTTCTGCTGTTGGCTGCAAGAGTGAACACATGAGTTCATGCACTCCCAGCATCTGAGGAAATGAAGACACAGTGGATTGCTTTTAGTTTTGTTGGCAATATTACACAACAAATCCTTAGTGTTGGCATGATGTGCGGCTAATGTGGCTAACGTTACCATTGGCAGTGATGCCCACAGGTAAAAGGTTTGTGGTAACAAATAATGCTTAAATCGAAACCAATAAACAAGGACTGAGTGGTTTTCATGCCGCCTGTTGTGCCTCAACTCAGCCGGTTTTCTATATACTGCATTTTAATACAGCCAAATTCCCCAAAGTGCTGCTCTCATTGACATATTTTCCTTTACCTGTCATCAGACAACAGAGCGAGTATGAAATGATGACTCAAAGCAGCCCATTCAGACTACATGTTTACCTGCAGTCACTTCAGAGCTGTTTCCAAGCTGCAGCTCAGCACCACTAAACTACAGATTTTACAACAACATTATCTGACAAACACACGAGGTGAAAACAACAGCTGTGAATTCAGTCGTACTTCCAAGTATAAATGATCACTCAGAGAAAGTTCGAAGCAACAGAAAGTCCTGGTGTTGCACACTCATTCACATCTGTGTCGACTGCTGTCCAGTTAACTTCTTTGCTGCACGCTGTCAATCACAGATGCAGAGAGGGTCTTCTTCCTGAAGGGGGCGTGGACAGTAGCAGCTCAGCTACACTTAAAGCTACTAAAACAGCTTGTTTACAACACAGGGCTAAAACCAGGAGTTATGCAGTCATGGTGAACTCTTATTGTTGGATATTGAACCTCAACATTTAAAGGTACCAGCTGAAGCCTGTTGGTGTTGAATGCTTGGTTAGTTTCTTAAGTTTGTGTATTTATTTCTTCATTTTCTTTTTTATATGTGCTCTCCATGAAAAAGGTGGAATATAAAATGTGTTGTAATTCCTACACCGTTCACCTGATTTGGATGTAAATACTCTCAAATCAAACCTGAAAGTCTGCACTTAAAGCACATATTGATTGTTTCATTTCAAGTCCATTGTGCTTATTTGGAAATTGTGTCAGTGTCCACATATTTATGGACCTGACTGTAAAAAGCCGGAGCAGGCTTCCAGTAACATCCTTTCTCTCCTTTCACTAGCAGGTGGAGGGATGAGTCTCTCCCCTGTCATTGGCACAGAGGTGCCAGAAACAGCTAACGGGGTTGTGACACCTGTTGCTTTGGAGAACGGCCCTCATGTTCCCGTCTCGGTGAAATGTGGGGGCAGCAGATTACCCGGTCCTGAGGAGGAGGCAGTGGACGGGACCCTCGGACACACGGAGAACCACGTTGACACAGAAAACAGAGCGCATGATGTCAAAGAACGCTTGTACACAGAGATGGACGTTAACGAGAGAATATCTAGTTTATCATTACAAGCCGAGCTCACTGCTGCGACGGGCACGGGAGACTCAGCATCCAAAGAAACAGACATTCCTGAGTCCTCTAGGACTCTGGATCCTCCTGATGCGGTTCTCCTGTGGGACTCGGCGCAGTGCGGACAGTCCAAAGAATCACCTCAGCGTGGAGGTGACGCCAACGCAGAGGCTGTAGATGGAGGCACCGACAGCCGAGAGGACGAGGAAGACGGCGAGAAGGAGAAACAGGATGAAGAGGAGGACGAGAAGAATGAAAACAAGTGGAGGAATCAGCATGCGGGAAGGAGACCAGAGGCGGAGGTTGGTGAACTGCGTGGTTCTATTAGATTGTGTTTATTGGAGAGAGTGGAGGTCAATGTGGGAGTTAGAAGAAGTTAACACATGTAATGAGGACAATCTCTACTAAAGCAACAACAGACAGGATGATCAGAGTTTGTCCAGTAGATAAACATGAAAGTCAGACCACAAGCTGTCTGTATGTGGAGCTCTTGAGCTGCTTTCATAATGATTTGTCTTAAGTTATTTGTCTAAAATTCTAATTTTACTTGTTTTCATGATTTTTTTCTTCACCTACATTTCTAGTCTTCACGACACTACTCCTCCTCAGCCCCTGGTCCAAGCACCTCCTCTTCTTCGTCTCCTCCACCTCCACTTCTTCCCTCCGACGACACCCCCTGCCCTCCTCACATCATGGCCCAGGTTTGGGTTCGCAACGTCCGGGGGATGCAGGACAGCAAGAGTCTGGATGAAATCAGCCAAGCGTGTGGAGGTAGCGATCAGCCAAATAAGCTTTACCATGTGGTTCCTGTAGTAACTTTTTCCTCTCCTGCTGAAATAAAGAAACATGTAAAATCCTGTTTAATTAAACAACAAAGTAAAATAAAAAGCAGTGGAAATTATTACTGCAGCCTTGGGAATAATTATAGACGACCTGCTGTTTTAATCACAAAGTCTGAACAGGCCTTCAGCACTGATTATTTAGTTTGAATTTCATCATAGCGGTTAAATGATCACAGCAACTTCTGAAAGACATGAAACAAAAAAGGCTAATAATGTGATTCATGCAGTCGGTTAATGTTTAAAAATAGAACGTCTGGAAAAAATGTCCAAATTCACACCAGTGGGCTGAAAACATTTTTGAGTAACTCAACAATCAGGAAAAGAAGAGAACTGAGACATGACGAAACAACCGTGATGCTTATGAAGACAGATGGAGCTAACTAGCTTGAAGTTAGCAAAACAGCTGTTCATTAGAACAGTGCAGTATTATGGCTCCACCAAGACTTGCAAAGGACTAAACAGAAAACGGTGGTCT
>NW_007578971.1:167211-190233 GCF_000690725.1 Stegastes partitus | reverse complement strand
GCTGATGATAGCATGTTCTTCACAGGTGGTTTAGGGGCCCGAGGAGGAGGAAGAAGTGGCCAGTCGGAGGGCCGACGGGCCACCATCTCCTCAGCACTGGAACTCGAGGGAACAGTCAGCCATGAAGGAGACTTGACTAATTTCATCACCAAGAACCTGGAGCAGAAGATCAAAATGAGCTCCAAGCCCAGTTTGGACTGCAGCGACTGTGAGTACATCATGGTGTTTATGATCCAATAACAAGATTTCGTGTTGAGAAGGTGGAGTGGAAATGTGGTGAGGTCGGGTTCATTGTGCTGGGCGTACTCAGATGTATTGAGTAGAAGCGTTTATCGCCGCTCGATATCAAGGAGAACCAGAGATGTCGTGACGGAAGGGAACGGTATCCTTCAGCAGAGTGTCTATTAGCACCCACACAGCTCATCACATGCTCAGCCAAGTTTGCTCTTTAGACACAGTAGCCCCGAGGCTCCACATATCTCCATGACCCTGGCTGCAGCAGACTGTGAGGAGAGATGATTACTTCTAAGAGGCCTGTGTGTGGCCTTTGAAAACACTGCTGTGATGACTTATCCTGTATGAGGCCAATGATGGACCCTTTGGCCTCCAGTCCAGAACAGTAGCAGCAGAAATTCCTCTTCTTGTAGGTGGTTGTGTGCACAGAGACAGACTTCTTTCTGCGTTTGCAGCAGAGAAAATGTTCATATATATATTTCATATGCAATATTAATGTGTTTGTCTTTATACTTGAGGGCCAGAAGGCTCTAGCAGATGTTGTATTTGCAGAAGGAGGTGTCAGAAATCATATTTGAGGAGGATAATAATATTTTTACCGGCAGCACTTTTAAAACTGCTCTGACAGGCGTCTGACTGTCACACTGACAGATAGCTTTCCCCTATAGATGCTAACAGGCCCAGTCAGCTAATATTCATCATTTATGCATAGCTTTGGGTCATTCGTAGCCCATAGGAAGTAATGGGGAACTGATGCACTAACTTAAACAAATGAATTGCCGTTCCTGAGGTTTCATTATGAGCTGGTTTACATAAATCAGTGTTCATCCAAAGTGCATGTCTACTTCTGTTCATGAGTGTATTCTTTCTATACTACCTTGACTTGGTGGTATGCAGCAGCTACAGTTAGCATACAGCGTACGTTTTTTTTTTAATGATAGTTATCAGTTTATTGTTGTTATTTGTTATTCTGGTCGAGCAGATTCAGTGAAAATGAGTGTTGTAAGCCAAGCATGTCAGAATCAGAATCAGTTTGTGACTTCTCTCCTTACATACAAATAACAAACTTGGCATAAATATTTACAAAAACAAGGAAAATGTATGAATGTATATGTACAGACATATAAATAGGTAGTGTCACAGAGCACCGTGGGGAACTGAAACAGGAAAGGCTGATTTATTGGTTCAGTCAGGAAGTACGCTACATAACTATGAATAGTTTGGACAAATATTGAAAGAAAATTCACATTGATCAAATCCAAGAGAGAAACCGTTAATCATCTTCAGTTATCACAGACATGTTGTCAACAAATACCAGAATACAGCTCACAGGTACAACAGTTAGTAGTAGTGAATGACTGCCACCATAAAGCCAGCAGTAGATCCAACACCAGTAAACCCTCAACATGCAGTTACTTAGATAACAAGTGGCACCAAACAAGCATCAGCAGCGTTCTGATAGTTATCAGATCTTGTTAAACAGCTTTTTCACATCTTATCGGTGTCATGTTTGTACTCAGTTTTTCTCTTCCTTTTTTTTTTTTTTTTATAGCAAAGATTGAGACATTTTGATTGTTTTTAACCCATCGTCTCCCAGATCATTACTGTTCAAGTTAACTGGTTGTCCTACAAAATGCAGCTGAGTTTGGGAAACATTTTAAAAGAAGAGCGGCCAGTGGTTGGAGAAACCATCCCTGAAGCAAGTGAATTACAGATTTGCTTACAGACTCCTTCGTAACCCGCCTCTCTTGGTTTTTAGCTGAATCATTCTTTCTTTGCGCTCTCCATCTTCCTACTTGTTCTGGGCTGATAAAGCAGTCTGTGTTTGAAATGCTGGGCTCAGACTACAGGAGCTTTTGTCTGATTTATCCTCGTTTCACTCCTCCTGACATTTAGAGAAGAGATCTTGGTCTGAACTGATGTGCAGCTCAGATTATTTGGTAATGTGATCCTATAAGATAAATTCATTAATCCCAAAGGAGGTCCTTTGAGGGGATTCACAGATCCAGTCTGAAACCTCCTGAACTGCTTACACACTCACCAAACAGAACATATTTGGTATTTAGGAGTTATAATCTGGATGGCTACGGTTATTACAACAGAGCAGATAATGTTGTTGTCAAGCAACGCTAACCATGCTAAACCATGCAGCTAACATTAGTTAGCATGCAGAAGAATTGCTGAAAAATCACATCCCCCCCAATCACTTTCTCATCCAGACTCATTTAGCTTTTTGTTGTTTCTCACTGCAAAGTATTACAGAAAGTTATTGCACCACAGACTCTTTGTTTACTTCTGCGTCCCCCATAAGATCACATGAGGTGGTGCTCTGCTGCCTCATTGTTCCCTCTGGGAGATATCTCAGTCGTTTCCATAGCTTGTACGATGCACCATTATTCTCCAAATTTGTCTGAGATCAGAGCGACGACTATCTGTGAAGTGGCTCCTTATGTGCATGATGGAACCCAATTTCAAAATCTGGGGCATAATAAGAAAGCAGAGACTCGACCTCAGAAGCAGATATGTTTTCCAAAAGGTCACAAGCTATTTCAGACAATAAATTATCTCTTTTAGCTCGGCGTCTTGACCCCGCGGAGCGTGTCCATTAGCTGCCGTCTGTCTTGTCAGATTTTCCAGGAACCGCTGCCCTTCACTCAGAAACCTCTCCTGATGAGAGAGTCGGCTCAACCGGCCACTCAATTTAAACGCAGGAACACAGTCAATATGGCCTCTGTGGCAGCTCATTCCTTCTACCTGCAGATTCAATTAAGATGGATGACTCAGAGACTTTGTTTAAACTGGACGGATTTATTACCGAGGTCCTGCTGCAGCCTGACAGGAAACTTTCTCGGAGATAGAGATGCAGCCACTGACCGCATGCGTTTTGTGGACGTGGAGATTGAACGGCTCAAGGCTGCTCTGGGTTAAGTGCGCGTTTAAATGTGTGAAGATTGGCTTTTTATAGGAGCAGGTTTTCTTGAAATGAGAATAATTCTTCAGGGGCTCTTGTGTGTGTTTTGTTTGGTCACTTTCTTCTACTTTTAACTGTCGTGCTGAACTAAATCAGCAGAAAACTAAAGATTGTTTCTCAAAATGACACGATCATTTCTCAGTATAATGGAAAATGATATCAAGCAAATGTTATCTAGCTTCTCAAGGTTTTGGATTCTTCTTTCTTTGACGTTTTATAGGTTATGCCATTTTTTTATTACGCTATTTATTTCATTACAAAACAATGTTGAATATTAATTCCACCATCTTGTCTCGCCAGCGGACTGTTCAGGTCCCATCTACAGGAGCCGGGGCTTGACACGGAGACCGGCGGACATCCCACCCATCGATCCTGCCGTCCTATTGGACCTTCAGAGACACACCCAGGAAGTGGCGCACAGCGTGGAGATGATGATGAGAAGCCTCAATGGAACCATCCAGAACGTGAGTCTTAAACTGTGTCGGCTCAAATGACCTCAGGTTACGGTATATTGTGTATTTAGATCAATTAGTCCTTTGTAATTAGTGTGTTACTGTTATTGTGCACTATCAAGATTTTTCTACATAAACAATAACTGCTTTTTTTCCACATTTAGAGGAATTTAGATTTTCTAGAAATAGAAGAACCTGTACAATGTAAACAGGACTTATGCATATTTCTTGTTTATTTATGTATTTGTTTATAGTTCCTTATGTTTTTGAACTATCCTCTTTGCTGCTGTATCACTGCAAATGTCCCGCTATGTGATTATTTGAGGGTGATCTTATGATATTGCACTAATGTATTTACTTACAGTACATTGCATCAAATCAAATCAGGTTTATTGTCATGTTGCTGTACATACACAGTAGTACAGGCAAGATGAGAGAGCGTTTCTTCAGGATCATTTAATTAGCAAGTTTTGCGACATGCACGTCTGGGATAAGACACGAAATGTTCACTCTTGCTGTCTCCTGAAAGGGGCGCTGCGTCTATGCGCGCCGCCATCACGCTATCACGTGCTCAAAACTGAGTTTTAGTGTCTCTTTCTACCATCTTGTTGTCACTCACTTCTGTCTCTGTTTGTGTTACTGACTGATCTCTGTCCATCTGTCTGTTCCTCCAGATGACAGCTCTCAGTGTGGGCTACATTCAGACCTACAGAGACTCAGTTGACAGCCTGGGAGAGTCTGTAGACATGAGTATAAAGGTATCGTATGTGTGTCTTTCACCTAAAGTAACAAGTGCATGTTTAATTTTGTGGGTAGTTCAGGTCATCATAACAGTGAGTGGGTCCACTAGCTGGTTAAAGATTGATTATATGTGAACTTCTTTCATTTTTATCTAGTTTATCTTAACTTTACAACATGTTCTTGGACACGTGTTGCTTTTATCATAATATGATTATTATCTTACAGGAATAGAGTTTAACAAAATGTATTTTTAGAATAAATTGACACCAAACTGTTCATGGTTTGTGGAAAACAAACCACCAAATTCTTGCCAAGTTTGCATAATTATATCCTCTTCTGATATGTCTAAGGCCTAATTTGTTTATTTTTGCCTCCACAGGGCATGTACACGCTGATGGCTCGCTGCGAAGAGTTGGATCGCTCCATGCAGCCCATTCACACCCTGGCAGCACAAATCCGCGACATCAAACGCACCCTGGACGCTCTGGAGGCGATCTGCAAGTAAACGCCGCCCGCCTGGTGCGAAAAAAAAAAACAAAAAACACGTCCCGGCTGCAAAGATCCAACGTCGAGCACATCCCCGAACGAGGATGTCTGCAAGCAACTCCATCCCTCAGCAGGTAGCACACACACACTCTGCAGCCAAGACTCGGTGCACCTCTGGAGTCCCAGAACCATTGCTACTAGGCATGCTGGGTGATTGGCACTCATTGTTCCTCTGTTCATCGTTTGAAGACGACCATGTTTGTGTTGTGAGATCTCAAATGCTTAATTCGCTCCTGGGGCTGAGCTTTTTCTTCTCTTTTTCGAAGCATCTCCTCTAATCAAGTTGTCAAGACACAGAATTTCATAGATTAACCTCGTTTGGAGTCACTTGTGCCCTGGACACAGACTGAGAAGATGGCGGGATAGATGCCCTCGTTTTCCACGTTAACGTCGAAGGAGTTTGTTGTTGTTCGTCCAGCCTGCTTGGTTCAGATTGCACTAACCTCTCGCCTCCACGCGGGGGTGATGTTTCTTTCTCTGTCTCTGGAGAGGCGAGAACAAACTGCTGAGAAGACAGTGACTTTTGCACAAGAACAGAAAGTCTATTTTTTAATCTTATGCAACAGAGATCAGATTGTTTCACTGCAGGCTAAATTAGGGGAGAGGAGCATCACGCGTGTGTCTCCGTCTGTTTTTTTTTAAGATGTTTATTTATTCAGTTTCCTCAGCATGCTTTACTAAAACACTGTGTCTCTGTGTCACTGGGAACCAGTACAGTCAGCGAAGGGTACTGTGTCATGAGCTCAGTCGGTACCGAACGTGTTTCACTCCAATTCTCTCACGTCGTTCATCAATTCAAACCAAGCTGTCAACCTTCAAATCACAGGTTTTCCTCTCTTATATAAACCAGTCATGCCGTTTGAGCTGATACCTCACTTTACTCTTCTGAGTCAGTGCAACCCGAGACGAGAAAATAACTGGAAAAATATCTTACGTAGCCTTCACAGAATAAGTAATATAATCCTGAGAAGCTGCAGGATCGAGCTGGACACAGACACTGATCTCCTGAGAAGATGCAAAATCACAAAGTCCAGAATTCATTTGATTCCTGATCATTTAGTTGCACCAGAGTTTATCACGGGAACGTAAATTTCTCTGCTTCCTCCGACTGCACGCTGCAAGCTAAATTGTAAACACATTTCCTGGTTGTGCGACTGTGGACTTACGAGGGTTTCATCGTTGTGAGTGTTTTAAAAATCAGAACATTATCACTTTGAGCACGGATGGGGCTGAGAGTCCAAAAACTGTCTCATCTGTGCTGAAAAACAGCTTGATAGCATTAGAGAAGTGAATAAAGTGAAGTCCACAGTGGGTTTACATGCCTCCACTGCTCCAGGAAACACTGACTAAGGCCTCAGATCAGTGTGCGGTGGCTGTTTTGCTTCTAAATGAGCAATTTAATTACCTTAAAGTAACATTTTTGCGCACGCTTTGATAGCCGGATGTCCTGCGGCACACACGTCAAACTGAGAAAAGGCAAAGATAGATGTTCTGCTGCTAATAGATTGTTTAGATGAAGATCAGTTGTCATGGAAAAGTGACGAAAACGCCAAATCGATCCATGCTGAAGATTGTTCATTCATGGCATGGATCGTGGTGGTTCTGTTTCAGTTCAGCCACTTAAAAAGAAATAATTTATGCATTAGCAGCACTCGGTTTCAGAGCACGTTTTGAATTCATTAAGTTGCTCTTGAAGCACCGTTATCGACAGTTTGCCAGCTGAGGACTGAAGTAAACATCGTGGAGGAGTCAGTTTGGTCTGTGGCAACAAGTTTCACTCTTTTGGGGGATTTCTTCTGCATTAATTCCTCACTGGATGAAACCCTAAAAATTACGTTCAAATCAATGAAGGTTTCAGGACACAGGATGTGAACTGAAGGAAGTATTTGTTAAAGTACTTCATGACAAAGGCAATAAATGTGTCATTTAATCAAGTATAAGTCATTGTACTTGATTTAATAGAGACTGTGGTGCTTCTGTCATTGCACTGGTGGGTTCCTTGTAGTAGATCATGTACTAGACCTCAATGCGAATACTCGTACATGCACCTACTACGAATGGCAGCCATTATGTAATTTGTATTTTACGATTTATCCAAAACCGACTACCGAAGTACTTTTTGGGATATTTGATCTCCATGGGAGCAAAACTGCAAACAAGGTAAGTACACGTTTTAACCTGGGACGAGTTATCGATGCTGAAATCTGCTCTAAAATGTCACATTTGGAAGCAGAACCGGGAGCAGCAGCGTGACTCTTGACTGTCTGTATATGAAGTTCTGTACTCTCTTTCACCTCGATCGACAAAAATCACGTCATCGGCTTTACGGAAAAATTTATTTATTCTGGCTGTTGATGTAAAATCTGCTCTTTGTCTTCTTGTCACTTTCCTTACCTTGTCAGGCGAAGTCTGTGAAAACTGTCGGGAGAAAATTCAAACAGGAATGGGAGCATTGTTAAAATATCAAAGCTATATATATATATATATTTAAAAGTTTACGATCGTCCTGAATCCCTTGAGGTTGCGGAAACAAACGTGGCTATGAAGATGTAAATGCTCTTTTGTAGGTGAACACAAATGTCTAGAGGGCCGATGTTTGGAAGCCTTGGTAGATTTTTTTTTTGAGAAACGATCCCTGAGACGAGCGATGAGAGAAGAAATGTCATTTTCTTGTTCATAATATATATAAATGTATGATTGGTTCATTTTCTGTTGTACAATCAGATGCACCTGTGTACATATGATCTCTTTCTGTAACTAAAAATGATTTAGATACCCTTCGTCTTGAGTGTATATTTTAATGAAAAATAACAAATAAATTTACATGAGCTGCAAAAAAACCGAAACCAACCGTCTGATCTTTGTGTTAACAGAATAGAGAGGAAACGACACAGATTTATAAAAAAAATATATCTACACACATGTAAACGTGACAAAATGACGGTCAACAACAACACTAGGACCCTGGAAATGAAGCAGCTAAATGGAATTGAGCCGTCAGTAATTGTTTTATTTACAACTGAGTGTTTTCTACAGTGACGAGGAAAAGAAGATGGTGTAGTTTCACCAGACGTCAGGCAGAGGGCGCCAGAGAGCTGAGAAAATATGTGCTGCGGCTCAGCAGATGGACATTTTAAAGACTGTTAATATCTGTGGTTGGTAGAGCCTGGTGTCTTTTTATAAATATGCAAGAATTAGTAGCCCAGGAACAGATATTCTTCTTTTTTTTTTTGTCATGAAAAAAGTCAAGGCCGTCTTTTATCCTCTCCAGGATTATATTCAGCAGATAACGAACTTAAAACTACTTCAAGCTTCACCTAAATGATTTTTATTGTGTTGTATGGAGCTGTTTAGTTTCCAAACTCAGTCATAAATTTTTTTTGTGTGTTTCATTCAAACAACAAATTTCTTTTTTTGGCTTGTAAAGAAAACGGTAAGTGATTTGTGATCAGTGGTTGGTTGGTTTTCAGTGACGCCATTTTTCTTTCGGTTTTTGTGGCTTACTTTGAGCTTTCTCTGTGACTGTTGAAAACTCTGTAGGGAAGTCAGTGTCACAAAAAGTAAATGTTTCTCTTGCTGGTTGGTCCATTTCACAAACAAATGAAGAAATAAATCAGATACTGTGCTGACTGTACACTGACATAGGATTGAACCATGTTTAGTCTCACTGGACTTGGTTGCTTGTAAATTCCTGATACTCAAACTTTTAGCTGAAAGTTTGTGCAAAAAAATCAACTAATTAATGGCCAATAGCTTTTAAAGGCAGATTAAAGGTTCAGTTTACCTCAATCAAAAGAAGAAAAATTAATATTTTTGTGTTATTTGCTCTGGTGGAGTGGTACATTCCTGCTGCCACTTCCTTTGGATACTTTGGAGAATGTAATTTCAATGGCGTTTCTTGTTTTTTATTTGTTTGTTTTTATCTTTTCTTCAGGTGAACCTGCCTCTTAAGCTGACATCTGTATTTAACAGGGAGAGAAACCAGAGTATGTTAGGCCTTAAAAGGGCAAATTCATTTCCATATAACAAACATTCAAACACTCAATGTGAAAACAAAATGTGCAAAGACGTCCTCGAGTGCAGTTTTATAAACTTTAACCAGTCTGTGATGAGGTTAGATAACCAAATCGTGTGATATGACAATAAGCTCGAGTCATTCTTGTCACTTCTTTTAAAGAGAAAACAATATGCAGTCAGTAGAAACTGAAAAACAGCGACAAGTGTTTGTACCACTGTCTGTTGGCACATCCAGCTCCAGACACAGTTTGTCCTCCTCGTTTCTAGAACTCTCTCCACATTGTGTTCAGCAGCAAAGCAGCACACCCGCAGCTAGCAGGGATTCAGTGTCTGGCTCAAGGGCACTTCAGACGGGCTCATGTTCACAAGTCTAATCTCCCAGGTGACGGCTGGTTTAGTTCAGATTTTTTAAGGATCCAGGCAAAGGCTTCCAGCCACCAGCAACAGCAAAGCAGTCAAGTCGAGGCCACTCAGTGGTCTGGTTCCACCGTCTGTAGGTACCGAAGGCATCGGACTTCCAGTACCAGGTGAACTACTTCCTCTAAACTCAGTCACAGAGGCACGTTTTGTTGCAGAAGCTATTGCAGAAGCTCTCGTAGCTCCGACTTGCACCGTTCTCCCGACAGAGGCTCCGTCTTTGGGGGACTGCTGGTCCGAGACGTCCCCGTCTGCAGTCTTGTACCACTGACACTGGAAGTCCTTCTTCCAGATCTCAGCTGGATCCGGTTCGGCTGCTTTGGTGTCTGTGTCTGGCTGAAGTGTGGCTTTTGCTGCCTCTGCCTGAGAGAGACGATGGAAAATAACGTTAGCAAACAGCCGCATTTGTTCTCATAGGAAATGTTTGACATGTTTTGATTTCTGTCTGAATCTGGTGAAGTGACTGAAACTCAGAAGGAAGAATCTGTTTTCTCACAGTGTTCTGCAATGATTCCTACTTTATATTACACTTTTTATAACCATTGATTATTACCAAAGCCCCATTCAGACATTTGCAAAATATGATTGTAACAGTTTTCCGGTGTTCAGTGGTGGAGAATCAAAACTCTACTGGATCCTCCTCTGTTGCATCTCAGCCACGGTTTTCCTCTTTCTTGCTGCCTGTCTGAAGACAGAAGATCCTCAGGCGACAGGACTCCCTGCTGTTTTTCCCCCTATGTTTTTTTCTACAAAGCATGCCTGGTTGTCTTGCCGCAAAATTAGTTTCCAACTTTCCACACAGAGAGAGCACACGAGTTGGGAACTTGTGTCTCTGTGTCGGTTCTTGTCACCACGTGGACACATAGTTTGGGAAGCAACAGAAAGAGTGACGAAGTCAAAGAAGTAGTTGGAGATCTTCTGAAGGGAGTTTCTGTATGACGCTCATGTGTCCCACGAGTGTGTACAATATGTTAATCGTCGTTTGTTCCTCAAATGCAGGCCCCATGTTGTTTTACATACATGTAGATAAAACATTAGATGTGTTCAATTTATATGAGTGAGAACAGACTGAATGTTAAAAGCACCAAAATCTAAAGCTTCCATGAATCAGCGGCTTTTTAAAAAAGCTATTTCAACACCAACAGATCACTGAAAGACTTATTTTTCAGGGCAGTTGTGTTAAATGTGTGTTCAGCTAATTAAGTGGACACTAGATTGGACCCGGGCTGCCAGGTGCCGCAGTTGGTAGCAACAAGAAGGTCGCCGGTTCGCGTCCCGGTGAGGACACCCGGGATCTTTCTGTGTGGAGTCTCCATGTTCTCCCCGTGCAGCGTGGGTTCTCTCTGGGTTCTCCAGCTTCCTCCCACACAGTCCAGAAACATGTTGAGGTTAATTGGTGATTCTAAATTGTCCGTAGGTGTGAATGTGAGTGTGCTTGGTTGTCTGTCTCTAAGTGTAGCCCTGTGATAGACTGGTGACCTGTCCAGGGTGTCCCCTGCCTTCGCCCTGATGGATAGACTCCAGCCCCCCATGACCCTAGTGAGGATTAAGCGGTGTATAGATGATGGATGGATGGATGGATAGATTGGACCTGTTTCATCTTTCATAAGACTTGGTCGCCACATGTTCTGGAATATTTCATAGCTCTCCACAGTGAAACAAAGCTGCCTTGATGCTTCACCAGTTTCTATCTGAACAAGGTGAAACAGGCTTCTTGTTGAATATATTAAAAATACAATCCAATGCTTAAGCAGGGTTAATAAATTCAGCACACATGCATCTTGAAGTTGACCTAAAATTGCCTTTTCTTACCTTTTCTGTCACCTTTTCCGGCACCTTCTCTGCTGCTGCTGCTGCTGCTGCTGCCGCCGTGGGTGGGGGTGGGAGATGGAGATAGGCAGAGCTCTCTGGGTTTTGACGGACGCACCGACCCTTCCCCTGGCACAGGGAGGCCGAGCAGAGCCGGGTTGCCGTGGTTACGTTGACGGAGTAAGGTCCCAGGACCTTGCGGACGAACTCTGCCAGGCCCTGACACTCTCTCTGAAACGCAGACAGGCAGACGGGTGGATGTAGAAAGAAACAACGGAGCCGGACGGTCGCAGCGGTGGATTAAACTCAAAAATGACTCGGGCAAGAGACATTATCACAATCTCGTATTTAATGATGAAAGATCTGAGTTAATTGCCTCTGCAGGGATTAGCAGCTGAATTTCATACTGTGCACATATTTTTTTGGAGAAGTCTCACTTGTGTCCTGCCCCTCAGGCTCTTTCTACCAATAGGAATGCTCCATCTATGACTATGGATGGGTTTGGCTGTGTAATGAGACAGACAGGAGACACTGCTTCCTTTATAAGTTTGTTCTTAAACCGTGCTGCACTTTTGACAGATAAAACAACTGAGCGGCAAAAGATTTGAGACAGAAAACTACAGACTGAAATCCTACGAAATCATATCTTGAGCTCGGTTGCCAGTAAACCTACAGGCATATTAACGAGCGTATGCACTTTATGTAAATGTGAAAATACCTCCGTCTTCGTCTCACTTCTCTCCCAGAAGACAACTCCGGCTGTTCCCATGGCAGCGCTTTCTCCAATGGTGCTGACCAGGTCGGCCTGTACAAAAAACACGCACAATGAAAGAAGAAGATAAAACACACTTCCAACCTTTAATTATTCTCTTTTAGTAATCACTCCAGATGTAAGAACCAGGACTCTACGTCTGTCTTCTCATTGATCCTTTTCTAACATGATGCTTTTAGCACAAAGCTCCCTCTGATTGCGCTCATCTTCCCCCCTGTCTCTAAGATCTATCACCTCCTCTCGCTGCTTCGGGGGGTCATCGTTGTTTGTCTCATCTTGGAGCGACCTGTTCATGCTTTTAATTTGCGTGTACCTTCAATTTTTAGTTCATTAGGGCTTAAAATAATTGGAAATCAAACTGCTTCAGTGGCTGATGTAATTCTTTGGAAATGATTTTTCCTTGATGGGTAAAGGTGAGCCGTCTAATGTGTTCTAAGCTGGAATTCATTCGTAGTGCACCTGAATCAAACGCTGGATATATAATGTAATCTTACCTGTGATAGCGGAGTGTTGGTCGAGGCGTAGACGCTCTTGACCAGAGGGAACACGGGAAGGTCGAACTCGGCTCCGGCCAGAGATGACACTCGAAGTGCTTCTTTTATTTGACTCGATAAATAACGTCTGGCTCCGGCGGTGCCGCTCTGCAGGGAGGAGGACATATTGCACACATTCCGGTTAAACAACAATAAACTGCGCTGTCTTTTGTTCATTAAAGCTCCGTTCACAGCGTTTCTCTTGAGTTTACGTCAGAAGGTTTCACGTCGGCCCGAACAACTGAAGCTGGGTCGTCTTTGTAAACTCCTACAATAGAAGAGAGTTTTATTACCATTTGCACCGGTATGCTACAGTGCAGGTATGATGGAGTTTCTTTGTGAGTTTCCTCGATTCAGCTTTATATACAGGAAAAATTAAAATAAAGAAAAAGGTAAGAGCAGCAGCAATAAAAAAAATATTTAAAAAAAGATGCATTGTAAAGATAAATAAGTAAACGTTATAAAAAAAAAAAGCACTTTGTGTCAAAAAGGGTTAAAAATAGACACCCTGAGGAAGTAATTGCACATATTTAGTGGTGTACAGAAGTTATATTGAACTTGTTGGAGTGTTATATTCTAATTTGTTAACTCTTAAGCTTAATTAATGCTTTTCACATTTGCAAAGGGTCTGCGAGTGCAGCCCGAAGTTTGTGACCACACAGAAAGCAAATGTTAGTTATGAGGAGAGACGTTATGAGGAGGTTCCCCACATGTTTATAATTCATTGTTTAAGGAATTGTAATTGAAGTAGATGTTGTAGGACTTTGGGGGCGCTGTGGTGTGTGCATGCTTCTCATCCTGCGCCCTTATAGACACGGTGCTGCAGTTCAATCTGCTACTAGCTGCTGTATCCTGTAAAAAGTCGCTGCATTTCAAACTTCCACAAGAGCCCTGTGTGTTCTTATGTGTTTGATCTGAAAGACAACAAAACTTCTGTAGTAAAACAGAACCTTGTGCGTCCGTACAGTTCATATTGGTCAAATCATGAATCTGCCTTTAGATGAGTTGACTTTTACAGATTGTCAGAGAGGAGCTGTCGTAGAAGTTTCCAGTTTTACTCTACAGATTTCTGCAGTCGAGATGTTTTCATCAGCTTATGCTATGTTCTCTGTTTTGATGCTCCCAAGTAGATCGTACTCTTTTCTGTTATTGTAGCTTGTGCGTGAACATTTTGCACGAGCAAATACGTGAAACGGTTCCCACCTGCAGCTTGTCCAGTGTGAGCAGAGGGTAGAGGGCAGAGCTTCGCTTCCACAGCCACAGCAGCTCGTCGTTCAGGGCCATCTCCGCAGCAGGGCACTGGCCCGTGTAGTTGGCTAACGTGGTTTGGGCGGGGCTGTTGTTGTAGCAGCTGGGGTAAGGGGACATCCCCCACAATGCTTTGGGCCGTAACCTTTTGACCTCCCGAAGAGTCTCCATCATCACTGACTGGGCTGCTGCCTCGAAGTCCACCTGCGAGGAGACGAGTAGATCTTTCAGGTGTTTTCCATTTTGTGATCAAACATCGTTCAGGAGTAGACGACCTCATCGCTGCACTAATGCATGAGGTCTGCTGATGTAACAATGTGTAGCTTCTACTGAGGTAACTGTAGTTTCACTGTATCTGTTTTTTTATTGGTCAGTGTAACAGATCTATAGCTTGCAAAGTCCCATAGTTTCCACTAGCAGCCTGATAGCCTTACAGCGATTACAAGACTCCAGGTAATAGTCTGGCCCAACCTCATAACAACCAGAACAACACCAACCTGCTGTTACAGCACATGATGCAAATGTAGCATGTTAATTAGTGAGCTTTATTATCTTTAGACAGAGCCCAGCTACCTGTTTCCTCCTGTTTATAGTCTTTATGCTAAGCTAAGCTAAACATCTGTCTTTTCTTCACAGATTCTACCAAACAGATGCCATCTGCTTAATTTACCTTCAAACAACTTCTGAATACATGTATATTTATTGTAATGTAAACTAATTAATTATGTATAAGTAGATACTTGATGTCCACATACAGTGTGTCCATATGTGTGTTTAGGTATTTATGCAGAAGATCACAGTGTCTTATAAGCAGGTTTATCCAATTAACAATTAGTAGCGTATGAAAGATATTTTTATTGTGGACAAATTTACTGTATAAAATCAAAGAACAGTTTTATTTCTACCGTTTGACAGAACCAGGCTCCCTGTTTCCTACTTCATGCTAAGCTAAGCTAAACTTCTACTGGTTGTAGCTTCATATTTACTCAACAGATGAGTGAGTCTGGTCCATCTTTTGTGTATTGTGTGAAAGTGTGTTTCCAGGAATACTGAAAAAATTCTCTCATTCAAAAGATCAGCAAAAAAAAAAGTAAAACCTAACAATTACCAACTGCATACCTGTAAATATCTGATCATATATAATGTAAAAAAGTTAAATATGTATAAGTAGATAAGTTATATATTCATATAGTGTGTACATATGTGCTGTAATAGAAGGTTTTATCCATATTCCCCATTTCTAATTTAGCATAAGATGGTCCCATTTAACCACAAGTCAACACAATTCCTCTGTGTCGACCTTTTTATTTACTTTTTCTAGTTCATCTGAATCCATGCAGCTCTATTTGTTTGCACTTTTATAAAGGAGATGATGGTTTCTCATTGGAGCCGATTAACGAATTAGTAGCTTATAAAGGATATTTCCAAATCGGCTAAATTTACTGCATGAAAACAAGTTATTTTTTCTTTATTTTACCTTTTGATGAAGCTTTGATGAACCTGAGGGATGAGCCATCACATTAAGTACAGCAGTACTACTTGTATTTGGCCTTCCTGCTACTCTGCTCCTCTATGTTCCCGCCTCATTTCTTCCTCCTTTGGTACCTCTTTAAAGGTTCTCACATCATGGCTTGGAAATATTGCCATTAATTAGGATACCTCGGTGTAACGACCAGAACAGACCCCAGTTGGGTTCGTGACCACATTTCTTTTGCATTTTCCATCAAAGCTTTTCACTTGAGAGAAAACTGGCGTCTTGCATCCTCCCCCATCTGCCTGCAGCTTTGTAGGTTTCCTCTCTATCAGTGCTGCCTCAGCCTTTACCTTATGCCTCTTTCCTTTTCATGCATGGTGCCTATTTTCTCTTACTTTTATCTTTTAGACTTGTTTTCTCTTCCCTGTATGTCCACCTTTCCTACCTTTGACCACTTCTCCACCTCTTCTGGGGTCCAGCTTGGGAAAAACGACCTCAGCAAGTTCCTGGACGCCTCCTGATACGTCGCCTGCTTCTCTTGGTTCCTCGACCACTGGGGGACCCACTCGGCCCAGCGCAGCACCCCCAGCCCCAGGTACCTCGGGGCGGGTAGAGCAGCCTCCAGGTCCTGCTGTGTCTTCTGGAGGTGGCTGTCCAGGCGAGTGTGCTGCGGTAGCCCCCCGTTGACCGGTGTGTCCTTGTCCACAAAATACGGGTAGTTCCCCAACGAATCCCTGTAGAAGACCGCCACGCGGCCTTCCCGTTCCATCCCAAAGGATCTGGGATCTGGCCGGCCGGAGCACGAAGAGTCACGGATGCCCCAGAAGATAATGAAAGGCTGTCCGGACAGGAGAGGAGGGCGGGCGGGCTGGGGTGGACCGGCTGTGCAGGGGCCAGAAAAGGCAGCGAACCAGAGGATGAGGAGGAGGAGGACGGCTGATGAAGATGCTGTGTGAGTCCTGAGGCTGCGGACCGTCAGCTTCGGTTGTGGCTGTGGGTCCGGATGCGACCGCGGTTCGGTCCACGCCATTGAAGCGGCCGCCTCTCAGGCTCTCACCACTTCAGGCCCTCGAAGCCGATCATGTTCCTGGAAAACGCAGCAAACAATCAGCACTTTGTAATCACTGAAACCCTTAGTTTTCTCACTTAATGCTAATTGGTGCCACTTTAGGCTTGGAGAGTGGCCTCTCTGTAAACTGTTGAGAATCATGTTTGTGGAATGTCCTGAGCAAACCCGTACATTGTCCTCCAGAAGTCCTCTGTTTTTGTTTGCTGTTGCTTTGCTCCTGTTTTATATTTTGTGCTGCTGCAGTGTCCCAGCGAAGGCAGGGGAGGCTGCGAGCTAGTAAACATGCATGTAAACAGGGCTGGATTTGGTTTTCTACTTCATCTGCTTTACATGTTTGCCAGAGCTCAAGGAGACGACGCGATAGGTTTGGGTGTAAATGTAAACATAACTTTTGCTTGTGTGCAAGGAAAGTCCAGAGGGCTGCTTTAGAGAAACCCACCCACTGTCCACCCACACGGTTCTGCTCACTTGTGCCGCTTCTTCTCAGGACTGTGTGGGCATGTGCAGACCTTCTGACATCGCCTCCGCTCTTGTGTTAATTTCATTGCACCAGTTAGACACCTTTGTATCACACAAAGTTTGGTGACGTGACGTATTTTGCAGCAGCGATCGCCCCAGTTAACAAACTGTCCAGTTTAAACATCGACTGGCTACAAATACCATCTTTCAGCTCAACAGGAAGTAGTTTCCTATTCTCCATACCATTCACGTCATCCTGAATGTACAGTTTTATGTTAGTTGCTCTTAGAGAAAATAACCCACGGCTTCTTTTGACCAAGCTCCAAACATTTAAAGAAAAATCTTACATAAACATTCTTCCTGTATCTTTAAGTTTCTTTCCAATGACTGAAATAGCCTCTAAAAACTCATCTAAGAATTTTTCCCCCCTATGAAAATAATTTGGCTTTCAAACAGCCTACTGTATATTCTGGACAATGAGCCGCTACTTTTTTCAAACTGCGGCTTAAACAATGATGCGGCTAATTTATGGATTTTTGCAATTTTTATGAATTTGCGAGCGACAACGAAAGAGAGGCTGAGGAAGTGACGAAGGAATTTTGAGGCTGTTCAATTGCGACACTGAAGAAGACGACTTTAGTGGTTTTAGTGCAGGAGGAAGATGAAGATAGCGATCAATGACTTCTCCTGGTAGGCTGCTGTGTTTTTCATTTCTTTAACCAGCCGTGTTACAGGCACTGTTCAGAAAAAAAGCATTTACGTATTTGTTTGTTACCGGTACGTATTTAAGTTAAACAAATCTTCGGCCTGTATATGTGCACATTCTTTTTCTTTTTAAAGTTAGCGGGTGCGGCTTATATTCAGACGCGCTCAATCGTCCGAAAATAGGTGTGACTCTTCACCTTTGGAGTCCCAGCCTCTCCAGCCCTCTGCCAACTTGCTACCTCTCAAGCACACCAGCTCACCCACAAGGCCGCTCAGACACTATAAAACACTTCACAATGGCAAGTTGTACTACTGGAGTAATTCAGACGTAAGTGTTTGGTCTGGGAACGAATTCTGAAGAATAACAGCGATACAGAAACATCTTCAGGTTTGTTTGGCTTCAAGGTGGAAACGCTCAACCATTGACTACTTATTCTGCTCTTAATGTGTCTTGTAGCGCATAAAAACACCACACGGACAAGTGCAAATCCTGCTTTTTACTGGAGGGCTCCTGTAAATATTGCAAAACGGAGATATTTAAAACCAGCTTTTTGTAGATTTGTTCAGAATGTAGTCGGCTGAAATGGAGTACAGGACACACGTAGTAGCTGTTGCACTGCCAATTCCTCTCTCCAAAAAGCATAATTTTCTGACACAGAGCAGTTAAAAATGCTGGCAGGTTGCTTCTACAGGGATAGATTGCAATTTAAACATAATTTAATCTGATATCCAGTCATAAAACAGCTTCAGCCCCCTTCTTTTTTTTTTTTACTGCACTTTTTCTTCCCCGTTGTCTGAATTTGGGGAAAACACGTTTGTATGTTTTCTCCTCATTTGTTTTGAGGATCTATTACTTAACACAGAGTCACTGTGACATTTCTAACACAGCTTGCTTACAATTAACTTCATGAGTCACATTGGATTCAGAGTGTGACCACTGCGTGACTTACTTAGCTCATTTGAATCATAATGAAGTGCTAATGTGCGCCGCAAATTATCCAGTCAGTTCAAACGGCGAGAGGAAACCCAGAGCATATGTACATTCGGTCCAGAACGACACTTAAACGCACTTTTAAAATACAGCTTTTTAAAAAAATCTAATTGTTGTTTTTCATCCACTGCAGTTCAGATTCTACTTTTTTTTTTATTCCTCATGTACCTGAGAGCTGTGGTTTGTTCATATTTTTTGCATTTTGCGTTAAATAAATTCATGAAGTCGTGTGGCACGCTTGCTTTTGGAGCATGAAAACAAATCCGAGGGAAAACAGTGGCTTGCATCTTTAAAGCGCGCATTAATTATTTCATTTAATAAGAGGCAGAATATCTTTGAAGATAATTGCTGCTTTTTGCTTCCTGCTGGTGCACTTTCATGAAGCTTTGGATTGTTTATTGGACTCGAGTTAAAGAGATTACGGACAAAAAAGGCAAATACAGATGGAGCTGGGGACGTTTTTAGTCAAGAATGAAAAAAATAATATATAAATACTACATCCTCAGGGATATTTCTAACATTAAAAAAAAAAAAAGTGAGGACAGCATCTCTTGCTGCCAGTTTTAGTGTTTCATGCTCTATTATTTAGTTTTAGGTATTGATTATACTTGTTATATATTCAGATTTTCATTATATACAGAATTTCATTCCATATATTCAGACTTTCATTCCATATATTCAGACTTTCATTCCATATATTCAGACTTTCATTCCATATATTCAGACTTTCATTCTATATATTCAGACTTTCATTACATATATTCAGACTTTAATTCCATATATTCAGACTTTCATTATATATATTCAGATTTTCATTATATATATAATTTCCCAAACAGCATGCCATAATATTTTATATTGTGTGTTATATTTTCTGGCTACTTATAGTTTTTGCTGCCTGTCTATGAACCTGTACAGCACTTTGGTCAACTCAGGTTGTTTTTATAGACTTCCAAAATAAATAAATCTGATTCAATTTGACTTGAAGATTGGAGAGTTTTGTTGTTTTAGTCGTATCATGACTTGTGCTGCTAAATAAACAAAACATTGACTCTTTATGGTGCATTTTTCATTTTCATACTCGCAGCATATTTCACACTTTATTGTTCATTTAGTGTATTTTTCCTCTTATCAGATTTATTTTCTGCCTTTTTATTTATATTAGTGGTGGTGGTCACTTCACTCTTTTTGCTCTGACTGTAACGACAGAATTTCCACGTGAGGATCAGTTAAGTATTTCTGTTCTGTTCAGTGAAACAGGGCCTGATTAGGGCACCGTTTGGTCGTCTTGCTGGGGAAACACATCACGCTGTTGTCGCACAGCTTCACTGAACCACTGTGGTTTTTGTTCAGCAGGTAGCACCAGATAAAGAAACGTGGAAACTGCCCTGAACGTAGCTCCTTTTAAACGATGTGCAGCTGCTTTGTGTAGGCGGTTAAAACTGATGGGAGACTCTGCACGCCTTTAAAAAAAAAAAAAACCCACAGGAGCAACAGAAGACCACTTTGTTCCGATGAAAAAGTTCTAAAAGGAACCCGTGGCTTGATTAAGTATGCGAAGTGACTGAAAAGAGACGCGCGTTTCATCATCATCAAAGCCTCATTTAAGCAGCGGCCCAAAAAACTGACTGTATTTATGGTGTAAAGTCTCGTAACTCTGTGAAACCTGTGAAGTGTGACGTTGCTGTTAGCTACACTGTGAAATACGACTCGGGAGCCGTTTTTTCAGCCCGTGTTTGATCAAATCTTCTGCGTTTGTTCACGGTGGACACGACTTAAAGGGTTACCCGCGGTGATTGCGTCTGTAAACGTGCATCTCGCTCGTGTGTTCAGATCGGACTGAGCCGACCCGGGAGGCCTGTTCCACCAGGCTGCAGGATTTTGGGGTTAAAGAGGTAACTTCGAGCTTAATCGTAGATTTTCAGGCTTAAGACGGAGGTTCACCTCTTGCCATCACCACGGTAACGGCTCCGTAGCGGGTTGTGTTGGAGGTAACTGGTGTAAAAACACTACCTGCTGACTCACTGATTGTCTTGGAGGAGCGGTATCGCCATTTGTGGAAGATCCAGTGGAGGTCGGTGTGCAGATGGTGATAATGTAAGGAAGGCAAGAATTTTTTGAAAATCCTTTTCTTTCCCTGATCGTATAGATTCTCAGAGGAGTCTTTTTTTTTTTTTCCTGTTGCCTGCAGGCATTTCAAACCCATTCCATTGTTCTGTAGGTCGTATAGCTTTATAATCCTAAACGGTGACGTGCTGAAGCGCTGAAGCCTTGTACTTGTTGACCTCATGAGATTTGCAAGTAAGCCGACCAACTGCTTTAAATAATGTTTTAATATTTGCCCTATATGCTCCCAACTATAGATAGATATGTATAATAAAGGCTAGACGTCTTAAGGCGGTGTTTTGAACGGGATCACCCTTCGGCCATCTTGATTTGGGGCAGCTCTCTGGTGCAACCTGTGGTACGTGAAGGAAAGTGAGTGATCTGCACAAACGTAAATACGGATTTACAGTTTGGTTTCTCATTAACGTGGCTACAATTCAAATGACAAAAATACAAATAAAATACAAAATAATTAAAATACAAATTGTTGCTGTGTACCATAATTATCCGTCAGTGCAGTGTTATAACTACACCTCTGACGTTTATAACAAACCAAACCGTTGGTAGAAAATTTAGCAAGTTATGGTTATTTAAAAAGTACATGCACCACGACAGCACAATGTTATGGGTGAGCGAGTGGACTGTACCAAGATGGCCGCCAGTGTGGCCGTGCGATCCCATTGGCCGGCAGTGCGGACGAGACATCTAGCCTTTATTATACATATCGATGCTACCAACCAGCGGGGCAGTTGAAAGATCAACACTAACATTGTCGTCCAGGCAATAACAATAGGCTACATGTAAGGAGCGCATTATGAGGTGAAGGACAAAGAGGTTTAGAAACAGCTTTGATCCTGAGCTCAATAAGAAGTAGTGACGTTTTATTTTATTCTTTTATTTCTTAGCTCTATCTGTCATTGTGACTTTTAAATTAAATGTTATGTTCTTATCTGGGTTTTTAGTCTTGATTTTATTTATTTTATTTCATCTTTTTACTTCCTGCTGTTATATCAATGAGTAGTGGACTAATGAGCACTTGTTTTGTCCTTTTTTTTTTATCCCTTTCTTGTCACTCGATGACGTACCTGCCCGTCAGGTTCAATGCATATTTTGTTATTTTGCTTTCCTGCAAAACAAGTCTACCCACTGGTATTAATAAAGTAGCCTAGAACCTTGACCCTTGAACACGGAATACACAGTTGTAATTAGAATCAGATCTACTCGACCTTCATAATAAATGTATTAATCAGAATCAGAAATACCTTAACGATCCTCGAAGGGTAATTACTTATTTGACAGTAACACCCATAGAAAATATATGATAAACACGATTGAAAAAAATGTGTAAAATATAAACATTGACATTGTACTAGGAAATAAAAAGCATACAGTGTAAATACAGCATAACTTCAGCTTTTTTGCAGTAATTTCTTTCCTGATTTTGACTGCAGCAGCTGTGTTGCTTCAAGCTCGAAATACATTTTTAAATTCCTTGTGTAGTTTTGTTCTTCCTGTGATGAATATGTGGACTTAACGAGTCGATGACCAGCTTTGTTTGACTACTCAGCAGCTGTCTGTCTCAGGTTATAGCCGCACGAGCACATGTTAAATTATAAAACACATACTTTCTGCCACGTCTACATCTGGCGTTGTAGCATTTTAGAAACCCTACGGCTGGAGATCACGTGTGTCCTATAATCAGGTACATTATCCATCCTGCCTCATGTGTGCATGTGAACGGTGTACAAAGCCTTTATTATGTTATTTTTTAGCCTGTATCTGCTTCATCCAAGCCTCATTAGAGTCCAGCAGCTGTAATTTTTCACAGTGAGGGAGGAATAAAGTTTATCTTATCTTAAACTTTATCTTATCTCAGAGACTCGTGTTCTCGTCCTGATCACTGTGTTCGTCCTCTGATTCCTGTAACCTGTTACTGCAGGAAAACAAAGACGTGACGACCGCTGCTTGTTGTAACACAGATTATAAATTAGGCTCAAGCTATTTCTGACCTTGTTGTCTTTGAAGCTGTTGTGCAGTTAAGGAAGTCTCTGTTTTTGCTGTCGTATTTTCTACAACTAAATGACCAACCTGCTGCTTTGTGTTCACACCTGCTCCACCATGAATGGTCAAGTAATGTGTGTTTTAAGGCAAGTTAATCTGGATGAAGGTTGTTTTAAAACGAGACTGTATCTGTGTGGACGGAGCCTCAGTGAGGCCAGATAGCGGAAACATGTCCTGGTTCATGTATTTGTAGTTTAAATATCTTCTAGGTGCAAAATGTTGTGTTTTCTGGGGTGTCTGTCAAAGCTGTTTCACATCTCTGCACATCTGTCAAAAACTGTGCTTCCTTATAATGATTTAGACAGAATATCCCACCAGTTTGTTTCTCTGGCTTCCTCCCACAAGTCCAAAAACATGTTGAGGTTAATTGGTGATTCTAAATTGTCTGTAGGTGTGAATGTGAGTGTGCTTGGTTGT
>NW_007578971.1:159272-165109 GCF_000690725.1 Stegastes partitus | reverse complement strand
ATTAACACTAATTTGCTGGTTGTGCAGTGAGATTTTTTAATACTATAGAAAAGTATATTTATGTCCTCATATGTCCTCCACAACTTCCTACTCCTGTTAGTATTTCTCTTACTTTAATAATATAACAACATACTTGTCAAACATCGACTCAAAGGGGGAAAAACTGAAAGCAGGAGCGTTTTACTCTCACACAAATAATTATTATTTCAACTTCTCATAACCTCCGTCTGCTCTTTCCGGCTTGACACTGATCTGCTGTCCGACTTGTCTTTAGACTCCGGTGGCCGTGGACCTGTCAGCGCGCCGCTAATCCCTGGTGTACTGCTGCAGTAGTAGCTGCCGGTAAACTTGACGGCTAAATAATCTGTTCAGACTAAGTGTCCGCTCTGTGTTTACTCTTTTGTCTGGCTGCAGGCTCATCCTAAACCCTCCTCCTGCCCAGCAGAGAAAGGCGCCTTAGTGCTCACCTGTAATCTCTAATCGCTCATGTTTCACCAAACAGTTCACAGGTCGCACGCTTAGAAATGAACGAGTTAAATAAGACTTAAAAAAAAAAAAAACAACTTGATTAAATTCACTTTGGGTTGATTGTTGAGAGCAGACTTAATTAATAATGAATTAATTTCATTAAACGTATCAGTAACTCACTTCATTGTTATGCCCTTCAGCCACAGAAGGAATTAATGAATTCATAAATCCAGCATTTCTGATTATTTTCTAATGTGTTTCGTTTTCATCTCACACTTCATTTGTCTGCTCTTCTCCCATGAAAGCCGCCACGCTGTGCCAATTACACACGGAAAACTGTTATTTTAACCTGCTGGGACTCTGATTTGATCTTGTCATTATTAAATAATGTTTTAAAAAAAACAATCTGATTTGGCGCTCGAGGAGAAATACATCCACTGCAACGGGATAAATCCGGTCGTGATCTTAGATTTAGTCCTCCGGGTTGCGTTTAAAGAGCTGGCGACTCAGAAGCTGCAGGCTTACGGCCTCGCTGGCTGCTGCTGTCTCGACCCAAACGTTGTCAGAAACATTCGCTTCCACGCAGCTACAACAGGTTCTTTCTCAGCTTGAGGATTTCGAGGGTCCAGAAAGAGAAGCTGGAGCAGGAACGCTGGTCTCGGTGCAGGTTTCTTTGTGCTCAGTGGCGTTTGTGCATCAGAAACCAAAGTTGGTGGTGTGACGGCCACAGGCTTTGTCAGTGTGTGTTCCTGCCTCTGCTTTCCGTTTCCCAGTCTGGATGACCTGCCCTTCCCACTTCATTAAAGGATTGATTTCACCTGCTTAGTGCCTTTAAAAGCTGGGTGAATCCAAGATCTCTTTCTCCCTCCTGGAAGGTTGGAGCCTTTCAGGTCTCTCTTGGTTTGGTTTGATTATGTTGAGTTTAGCCTGGGTTTGTGGACCTCATCATCAGTTTTTCTTTGTTGAATGTTTTCAGTAAATTTCTCATTTATTTTAAAAGCTGTTCCCGTGTCGACCTCCCTTCTGGGCACGACAGTGGACTTCTCTCGTCTTCTGTTCTACCTTCAGAGGTTTCCGTCTCCTCTCTGTGAGCGAGTTAAGATGTTGTTGTGCCGTCCTGCTGCACTGCTGCTCACCTCACCGAGAGGAAACACCGGCTGCAGCCAAACAGGGAAAACACCTGAGATTAGACGCGTCACTCCGTCGTGACGCACGCAGGAGTCACAGTACATCTAGGAAAGTATCCTCGCAGCCCAAGATAGCACTTCAGCAACCGTCTGTACGCTGTTAGTCAGTTTTATCATCTTAGAAATATGTTTGTTGCTTTCCTTTTCCTGCAGTAGTGATAAGAAGCAGCAGTTTTCCTGAGCACAGATAGTCGTGTTAACGGCTCTGCTGGACGTTGTTGAGAAGTTTCCTCTGAGGATCTGTGAGAACCCAAGCGAGGTTCGGTTTGACTTCAGCACTTAGTTATTTCTGCTTCTCTCTATTTCCTGCTGTCACTAAAGGCCTGCAGTGGCTGAGTTTTAAACAACTAGAGGAATCCCAAACAGCAAAGTTGCCCATTTTGCTCTGAAACTACTTTTTTTTTTGCACCTAAAATTAGAACAGTCTGTCTGTGCGTCAAGCATCTGTTGGGTTACCATCAGGTCAGGATTTCCTTTAACCCGGGAAGTTTCCTCTGGTTTGATTTGTTAATCCTCACCAGCCTGAATCCTGAACCACCTGCGTCCATGTTGGATTTTTAAAGCTGGAATCTGGTAAAGTCCTGAGCGAACAACATGTTTAAATCTGGTGTCTGTGGCGATATTATTCTCAACAGAGACGGAGCAGACAAAGAGTCGTACGGTGGGAAAATCCATCTAGGAAAACATTTTGATGCTAAAGCTGGAGAACAAGTTTCAGAGGAAGGATTGTAGTCGTGCATACGTCAGAAACAAGGAAGTGTTTGTTTTTACTCTCACTGCCAGACGGAAAAGACAAAAGTTCTTCAGGTTTTTTTGGAATTAGGTATTTTTGGACAGAACTAACCCTCATTTAACCATTTGAAGATGCTAAAAGCAACAGCAGCAGCAGTGGTTTGTTGCCTTTCAGTAACAGCCAGTACAAAGTTTGTAGTTTCTCAAACTCTTGAACCTCGAAGTGAAATGGTAATTTCTTCCTGCCGCTGCCTCTGTCTATGATATAGATATTAAGGGGTTAATGGCCCCCAGAGATGGAATCCTAATTATCTTCGGCTGCCCCCCTGATCTCATACATGAAAATTAATTTCATGTCACATGGTGCATCCTGTGTTTCAATCAATGGCCCTAATTACCATAATTATGAAGCTGTAAACTCCGAGCCCCACACTGGATGTTAGTGACACACTGTGATGCGGATAAAGATAAAACGGCGAGTGTGTGGCACCGGTGATATTTTTATCTAGTTAGAAATAATAATAATAAAAAAAAAAACACCCAAAGCAACAGCTCCAACAAAAATAATCATCAATAAGATTAATAAAATAATGTTGTTGCTTCAGAAGCTGGAACTAAATACTGTAATATTGTTGTAAATCAGTTTTATGTGTTCGTGTTAATGTGAAGTTAAAACATCTCACTAGAGACATATTTTGTATTATTTAAACAGTTATACTCATGTATTGTACTCGTATTAATCATCTGTTTGCATCCACAGTAGTTACTTTATTAAATGCTCAAACGTGCTGACAGTGACATTATTGTGCTTCATAAGCCAGTTATTAAATGTAAATTAGTTCATATGCTGCTTTTAAATGCAAAATAAAGAAGATTTTCTCAGTTTACAGATATCCACTGTAGGACTGTTGATCGCTCAGCTGTGATAGTTTTAAGTAAAAAATGTTTTCTGTAAATCAGCCAACAAGCTTCATTCATTCACACCCATAAGTAACCAGGTGGGTCATCCAGGCCGTATTATGTTTATACATTATTTTGTAGTTTACTAGCCATGACCTCAGTGTTTACGTCTTTGTATTGTTTTGCCCCGGCCTAGGGGAACCAGTTTGTGCTCCCCCAGTCTTCCCACTTCAAGAAAGGCCAGCAACCAGTATGCCACGTTTAGAAAATGAGCTTTTTTTTTTTTCCAAGTTCAGAGGGAGACATGTGCCAACAGAATAAACAAAAAAATACTCTAAATTAACCCTATAAGCTTCCCTTACTACAGAAAAGGTAAATAAATGACAAAAACATCTCACCTACCTAAAAGGGTTCAAAGGAAAAGAGCTTCTCCCTCCTACTACTACTCTGTGATCATTATATTTACAATATTTTACAGGTTTTCAGAGTTCACAGAAATCCACAGCTACTAACAAACTAGTGCTGCTGCTGCTGCATCCTCCTACAGCACAGACAGCAGCAGCATGCTGGTGTTTCCTGGTGGTGGTGAGGAGGCAGTTTATTAACGATCAAGTATGTTAAGAGGTTTATGTTATAATGTTAATTTTATACTTACAGTTAGTTTTACTGGAATGTGCTTAAACTTGAAAGAGAAACATGAGTAAATATACAGTTAAAGATATGAATTTTTCATGTTATCTGATGACATGGTGGTTCTGCGACGACTTTTTCCTTCATTTGAAACAATTTTGCACCCTTAGTAATTTCAGATGTTATTTTTTTTTCTTTTTAGGACAATAGATGTTTTTGTGATTGTCTGATTTTTAGCAGTTTTGTCCCTCAAGATGGACTTAATATAAAAAAAATCCTGACTTTACAAGCGAGTAAATCTCTATAAATGTAGGAGTCCTAACCTTTTGGTCCTCATCCTGGCTCTGAATGAATGAGCGGCTAAAATTAGTGAATGGCACGTTGACGGCCAACACTTTCCACTGGTGCGATCTGTGCTATTTATACGAAACCAACAGGAAATTCTCTGTTTTTCTGAAGCCTTTCTTTAAATTATTTTGTCGCTTTCCCCCTTGTTTGTTCCTGAAAGCTGAATTTTTGCCCACAGCTCAAATTTTTGTACAATTAATAATTTAAAAATACTAATAATTAAAAATACTAATTTGAATTAAACTCAACAGCACCACCGGACTCTGTGCTGTTGAGTTTTATTTGGACACACTTATTATTTGACATCATTTGCTGAATGTACAGTAATCCCCCCCTTTTTTTTTTGCCATCATTATTTTACTTCTACACATTTTGTAGTTAAACAGAATATAAAAATGCAAACAAATACCGACTGACTTCCTCTAAGAGAAACTTACCCAGGCCAACATTGTTCCTGTATTCGCTCCCCGCAGCCTGGACAACGTTTGAGTTTCTGCTCCTGGCGCTAAAATGTTTTAATCCTCTGTCCTCCGTTTTATTCTTTAGTCTCCCAGATAGAAAAACCAAGAAATCCTGCAGGATTTGCGAGGGCATAGATAAGCTGTGCATGTATAACATGCAACGAGAAGGAGTCTGACAAGCAAAAGAGGGAGAAACCGAGGGAGGGAGTGAAGGAGATAAAGAGACAAGAATAGACGAGAGAATTAAAAAGAGAGATGAAAGGTGTCGGGAGACGAGCAGAGGGCGGAAAAATGAGGAGCAAAGGATAGAAAAAAGGGCTAAAAAAAGACAGCCAGAGGGAGATAGAGAAGGCATCGGAGGTCTGTCTAGGAGATAGGAGGATGCGAGGGCAGCGCTCAGCGTTGGTGTGTATGTGCGACTGTGTGACCTCACCTTCACAGCCGGGCTAAGCTTCCTTACTGAGAGGAGGTAAGCGGGGTCAGAGTCGACCACGCCGACTCACATGACCAACAACACTGATTGTAATCCCATAATCCTCTGCTCTGCCACTGCGGCTCTCGGCTACACAAACACCCGAGCTGTGGAGGATCACACCTGCCGCCCTTCCTTCCTTCCTCCTGCTGCATCCTTTGTCTCCTCCTCATCTTCCTCTTCCTCGCCGCCCTCCGTTTCTTCTCGGCTACCTGCGATGTCTACATTTATTTAACGTAATTCTCCTCTTCCTCCTCAGCCTCCTCGTCCTCTCTTCTAATTCTAAAGTCCCCTGAAGTTGTTTTCTCGGCTCTTGACCTCTTGTTGTTCTGCGCTGACCTCTGTTTGGAGGATTTAGCAGCCATGAAAAAGCTCATCAGTCTTATCTGGGCTGGAGTGACGCTGCACACTGCAGACTGTCCGCCTGATTCACCAACTTTTTGGCGACTGAGGTACTTAAGGTGCACTGTAAAATAAAAAATATGGAAAAAAAAGCCACGAGAATATTGTAAAAAACTCCATTTATATCAATATCTTTTCTTGAAAGTGGACAAACTGTTGGTTTCTATCATCTGAGGTCTAAAAGGCCAGATCGGATTTCTGTAAGTGTAGTAAAGTCAACCAGTGAACAAAAACTAA
>NW_007578971.1:151862-159067 GCF_000690725.1 Stegastes partitus | reverse complement strand
CCTAGGAATTTGCACGAATAATAGAAATAGGAAAATTAAAAAATAAAATAAAATAAAATAACTAAAGAAAGAAAAGAATAAAATACAATAAATATTAATAAAAAAATAAAACAAGATAATAAGACAAATATATACAAGAATGTACACAGAAAAAAGTATATGTATGCAAATATCTGTGAAATAGTTAAATTTTTAGCTGATTTGAATTCAGCAAAACTGTAATTTACAGTCACATAAAAGAACACAGTACTATTTGTAAAAATACAGATATTTGATTTGATTTTTTAATATATTTTTTTAACATTGAAAATACAAAAAATGACTCCTGTCTGATTTTACTAGATATGATCTGTAATTTAATAAAATGGGAATAATCTGTAAAATCACATTTAATCAAATTATTTTGTCCTTAATATAAATAATGTTTCCCCCAACAAGGAAAAATACCTGAAACTAACTTTTTTTCCCCCCCTGATTTAAATACAGTAAGAAAAAAACATTAATTTTATGGTTGAATGTTGTCAAAGAACAAATTAACTATTAAAGTTAACAGGAAACCCCCAGATATAATCAGTATTTAATAAAAAGGGTAAAATCTGTAAAATAAAATAAAATAGTTCCCAAATTTACAGCTAAAATAGGTTAAAAAATAAAAAATAAAATAAATTTAAAAAAACAAAAAAACAACAAAGTCCCCCAAAAGTGACGTTCCCAGACGGCACAGCTCCATTTTCAGTCACACTGTGAGGATGACGTATTTTCTGCTGCCTTACATTATTATATATGTTATATCAAAAATACGTTTCAAATCCACATATTTTCACCGTTTATTTTATTGTTTTACTGTCTCATGTTAAACTGTCACCATGGTAACCCCAGAAGATGGAGGAAAAGCTGAAAACATGGCGTATTTTATCCTAAAACGTGACATTTTTTCCTAAAACTAAACCACGTATCTATGGTGCCTGAGCTTTCCTGAGCGTCTAACATGTCGCTTCTGTTTTAAACGTGTCGACCAAAGAAGTGTGATATGCTCCTGAACCTCATCGTAGCAAACAGAAAATGAAAAGCAAAAGTTGAACCAGTGGAAATGAAACTTAAGCTGAAGAATGATGGTGCTGCTGGAGAGAAAATCTGTTTCTTTCACAACGTAAATGCACTTTAGTTGTACGGAAACAGGATTTTTGGGCGACAAAGTTGCGCACAATATCCCTTAACCAATACAGGGAACGTTAATAGGACAGAATTATAACAGGGTAACACTATTAGTTTCAATTTGACCTAAAATGTTCCTATCAAAACTGTCTTCTTGCTCCCAAAAACTGCTGTAATGCCTCATATGCTGATATTTTATAAATGGTCATGACTTGTTTCAGGCCCACTTTGTGTCACTCATCATGCCGTTGTATTAAAAGTGCACCAACAGAGTTTATATTTGTTCTATTTGTATTGGAGACTGGTTGTACTTACATAAAATATGTGGGAGAAAAAAAATGCATCTCCTGGCTTTTGCCCAACACATTACGTATTTATATTCTCCAATTTTCCACACTCATCCCTGCTCGTATTCTGTTCCTCCCTGCATCATCTTCTCCTTCATTGTTTTTGTCTTGTCCCCCCCTGTTGCCTCTAATATTTCCATCCCAGCCCTTTATTTAGGCTCCATACCTTTCACATTCCATCTCTCTCTTTTAACTTACCTGTCATTTTTTCCATTAGAGCTGTCGCTGCACACAATAGCTAATAACCCGGTCAAAGAACAACACCTGTGCTCTCGTGCTTTTTCTATAAATTCTCCCCCGTTTTTTTTTTTTTTTTCCTGCTTCTCCTGGCTTCGTTCTCCGATTCTCGCCCCCCGTAACCGTCGCACGGCGTCTGTTTCCCTCGATGCTGCATGAAAGCATGTTTATTAAAATGAATGACTCTCATAATATCTGCTGCATCCATTCACAAACATGTCAGCGGCTCCATTTCATCCTCCCTCCATCCTGGCGTTCTGCTGTCTTTCCTCTTTTGTTGCATTAAACTAATGTAAAAATAAGATATTTGGTGGATTAATAATGAATTCTCCAACTGATTTTTTAGCTGCTGATGAGATTTACTCAAAATCTTAAACTGTAAACCGTAAAATGCAATCTCTGTCTAACGTGTACATTAGCAGGAATAGATAGAAAAAGATTTAAAATGTCGTGAACAACCTTTTAGCTTCTCTTGATTGTGAAAGTACACTTTAGTTGCACTCAGTGCATCTGCTCTTACATTTCTCAGACCCCCACCCTTTCTTTTTGTTTTTCTTTTTTCTTTTCCCGCTGAGGCCTTCTGCACTAAAAATACATGCATGGCACCGCAGGGAGTTCAGGATAAAAGCATCGCCGCATGCCTTACTGTGTATCTTTATGTCTGTACCATGTGCTTGTGCATTTTCCAGTTCCTCAGCTGGTGTGTGTCGATTCTACGTGCATCTTGGGTACGAGGCTGAAGTGCTGCAGCCACTCCAGTTGTGTTGCAATAATCTGTTTGCTTACATTTGTGATTTTTTTTGCATTTATATGATTTGCATGTGTCTAATCAGATTCAAACATCTAAAGGCTACTCTGAAAATCATGACGATCTTTTGGCCAAGCTCTAAGTTTAGTGCTCAAGGGCACCTCGGCAGCAACAAACCAATCCAGGTTCACTTTTACAGTTTACATGTCACTAATATCAGTTTATAACTTCGCACATCAGGTGTAATTCTGGTCACATTCTGCTGCTTCTCTACCTTTTTCTGGTACTGTTCTGTTTTGTCTTGTTGAGTTTTATATGTGTGTGTAAATGTGTGTTTTTGTTTTTGTCTATTCCAGTGATACTCTGTTTCGCACTACTTATTTCTATATCTGTACTTTCTACACTATTCATCCAATTTTTTAAAATACATTTTCCTTGTTTTCATATGTCCAGTCTGTTATTTGTATATAAGGAAAGAAGTAATATACAGTCATCTTCAAATCTATTCATCTCCTTCCATTAAAGAAAAGGCAAAATTCACAATAGTCACTCAAATAACTAGAAACTGAAAAAAGTAGTAATAAATAAAATTTTGCTAAATTATAATTTAGTGAAATAAGACATTGCTTTTGAATTGTGGTTGAAAAGAATTAAAAAAAAAAAAAAAAAAACTGTCCCAGACATATTAGAGCACTTTGCTGATGAGCAGTGAGGTGCAGAAGTCTGACTGAGAGTTACAGAAAACACCTGATGATGGCAGTGATTGGCTCAAAGGGATGTTCAACTAAATATTAGTTTACGGGTCACATCATGCTGTTTTTTTTTCTATTTTTATATTTCTGTTGAACCACAATTCAACAGCAATGTCATGATTTTCAGTAAATTTTTATTTCTTATTACTTTTGTCAATTTCAACGTATTTCAGCTGTTGTTTTCCTTCTTTAATGGGAGGCTATGAATACATTTGAGGACGACTGTAATGACAATAAAACTGATTTGGATTTTTCTTATCAATATGAACAACTGCAGGTTCAGAAAAAAAAATAAAAATTTAAATAATAATTGTTGCCTGGTCTTGCAGTGCTGTGGTATGTTGGAAAACCTTTATTATTTTAGCTTTACTGTGCTCATGTGTTTTTATTTGAAGCAATTCACACAAAGAAAAGTAAATAAATGTAGGGTTGTAACTATTTGTGTTTTTTCTTTTTATATTTATCAGGTAATGATTCTTTTTTCCCCCATTAATTTCAGTAATTATTGACCATTTAGGTGATAAGATTTAGTAAAACATACTTTTGAATAAATGTCCATCTCAAATCGTCAGAGTGAAAGATCTTCAAATGTTTTGGTTTTTCCAAAACAGCCCCAAACTCAACAAAGATTTGAAATCATTGATGGAAAAATTAGGAAATATTCACAGTTGAGTTGTAGGTTTTTTTAAATTTATTTTTACTGAATCAAACTTGCAAATGTATGCTCTGTCATTGAATAAGTACTGAACACTTTGAAGGTGTCTGAGGAAATAATGTCACTATAGTGGACAGTGGAAGCAAAACGTATTGTTTTCTTTTTTAACCGGCAGTGGAGATATTTCACTCATATAATCCAGTTTGTCCCGACCGACTTTGTTCTATGAAATTCATGTGAAATATCTGAACACCTTATTGCACATGAAACTCACTTATTTCTTACATTATTTCTTGTCATTACTTATCTTAAAATCACTGGTGTCTGTGTGTTATATACTACATAATAAACATATAGTTAGCTGCACTAGTTGCTTGCTTGTGAAACTGTGTTATGAATGTGACACGCGGTGACACATTTAGGCAGCAAATTAGACATGAGCACCTCCCTTTGCGTGTATGGAGGTGTGGTTGCGTGAGATTATGTTGTCTCCGAGCTGAATGTCTAAATTTACATGTGTATGGCTGGTATCCGTGTTTGTGCGCTCAACACGTTTGTGTCTTTATGCAAATCTTTGCATGTCCTGTTTGTCATTTGGCGGCTTTTATGTTGCGCCAGTGTTTGTTTTGGGTCCATCTAATTCTGCATATGTGATTCAGTTGCATGTTTATCCTTTTTTTTTTTTTTTTTTTTTAAAGAGTTGTTCCAGTTGCATACGTGCAACATACTGGGAAACCATCGACGTGTTGTTGTGCATGTGTTTGCTATGTTGTCTTAAGTAAGTCTTCTGTCCTGGTCAAGGTGGAGCAGACGGAGCCCTCAAAGTACTCGGATTAAACAAAGGTCACCAAAAATACCTTCGGGTTAAACGCACATGGACCATCGCAGACACACACACACACACACACACACACACCAGCACGCCAGTCAGATTATATGTATTCAATACCCTCAGGTCACCTGCTTTGCTCTGAGGTCATGTTTCCTTGGAAACAAATCAGCAAGCGGATGAAGATGATGATGGTGATCTCACAAGCCAGCGTATTCGGAAAGAAATAGGACACACTGGGAGCCGATAAGGAATCAGATAAGACGCTAGGAGGCAGATAAGGAGCGAGGAGGCAGATTTGTGGAGGTTTTTGTCGACGTTTAAATCAATTCACGTGTTGCCAGATGATGAAATGCAAACATTTGGGATCATATGTTGGTTTTTGGCTCCATTTACTATTGTTTAATTGTAACATGTAGGCTGCAGAGTTGCTGAGTTGCCATCTGCTCGCCAAGTAGTTTTTTCGATGGCATTTGGACGCCCCTGGAAGCCAGACACAGGCTGAGTTCCCCATCAATTTCTGGCATCTGTTTTGCCTTCTGCATGTCATTGATAAAGCGCTGAAGTCATTAGGAGTCTGGCCATGCAACACAGAGGGACGCTGGGTTTAAGTCGTCCAAATGCATGTCGATTGAGGGGACGCGGAACATGTCAGGTTGTGTTTATGTCGCGCGTCGTCCAGCGTCAGGAAAACACAACCTGCTTCCCAAACGGTGCTTCACTTAGGCATTGTCGAATATGTGAATTCAGACAGAAAGAAGGATCTCAGTATGGGATTTAATTTTGTGTTTCATTAGAAAACAATTTGCTTTTTCGATTGGCAACAGTAAACAATTGCATTTCCACACACTGAACCTTCTCTTTTGTTCAAATCCGAGTTGTAGTCGCTGGTAAAATCCGAGTAGGTGTTCAAATTGTTCTGAAAATCCGAAACAGCACAGTATGGAAATAGTACAGTACTTAGAGAAACACCGAGAGCCTTGGATCTCTTAAATTGTAGAAACGGCAAGAGTAAGCTCGATTTTTAAAGCAACTTAAAATAAAATTTAAAAAAGCTCCCCCTCCCTTCAGGTCCAAAGCCGCTCACCCCAAAACACATGAACTGCCTGAGTATTTGCTAATCTATGAGAGAGACAGCGCATCGGTGGGGGGACCAGTGTGACGCATTAAAAGTACCTTATGTCCAAAACATCCAGTTCAAAATCAATACAGATTTACATACGATAAATATCACCACAAGACGCTTTCTCACGACGAGGCCACAACGCAGACAGTAAACTTACCTCAATGAAACTGGAGGAGGACGGAGACCACAAAGAGCTCTGAGAGAAACACCAATGGAAGCGACCATCTGGTAGATGTGGTAGGTTTAGGTGAAACTGTAAAATGTGGCGGCCATTCTTGTGCTTCCTGTTCATGAGCTTTACGAATGAGGCCGTCTGGAGTTTAGCGCAGGGGCAGGTCGGCAGGTAATGTAGTTAGACAGGCACCGAGGCCGTCCAATCATTTAATGCAGACTTAAGGCAATGATTGGACGGGATTTATACGTCACAAAAAAAGATTTCCTCCTTGTTGTCAGAGCGCTTGATTTATTGATTACTACTGGGAACTTTCAACAAATATAACAACCACAAAAATCAATCTGGAACACCCTGCGTACTCCAGCTTTAGGGGAAATACAGGACCTATAAAAATATTCTTTTTACTGCTTTTCATGTTGTAATCAACATCATTTGGCTTTTTTGACAAGAATTTACAAAAACTTTCATGTCAAAGTGATGTTAAAGTAATGCCAGTTAATTAAAAATGTAAAATGTATAATAAGTGACTGCATAGGTATCCTCCTCCTTCATGTCAGTATTTAGTAGATACACCTTTGGCCACAGTTACAGTGTTGAGCCTGTTTGGAAAGGTCTTAATCAGCCTTGCACATCTGAAAACTGCAATTTTCCTTGTTCTTCTTTGGAAAAACTGTCTGTCAGGTTACACAGAGATTATGAGTCAATAGCCCAATTCTCAGTTGGACTGATGTCCAAGCTCTGAGTCAACCACTCAGTCGCAATCACTGTGTTGTCTTTAACCCTATTCAGGACTTTTGGGGTCTTTTGGACCCCAGGACATTTGGTTCAGGTGACAGGTGTTATTTATTTTTATTTACTTTTGAAAGATTTTATTTTAATATAAAAAGAGGGACGTTTGGAACCCAAACTACGTCAACTTATCAGAAAATGTATTTAACGTAGTATAAAAGTCTGTAATGAATACCAACAAATATTTTGCAGATATTCTTTCTTGGGGTCCAGTGGAACCCGAAAGACCTTCTATGTATGGCAACATCAAAGTCCTGAATAGGGTTAAACCATTTCTTTAAACAACTTTGATTGTTTGCTTTGGGTCATTGTGTTGCTGCAGCAAATCTTGTCCCAAACAGCAGTTCTCATGCAGACTGCACCAGGTGGTCCTCCAGGATTCCCCTTTGATG
>NW_007578971.1:148443-150877 GCF_000690725.1 Stegastes partitus | reverse complement strand
GGTTTCTTGGTGGCTTCCCTCAAAAGTCTTTTTACGCATGTGGCCTTCCATTTCTTAATAATGGAATTAACTGTACTCCAAGGGACATTCACCGACTCAGAAACCTTCTTGTATCTATCTCCTGACTAATGCTTTTCAATAGCCTTTTCACAGAGTTGCTTGGAGTCGTCTTTTGTCTTCATGGTGTATTTATAGAGTAGTGATTCAACAGTAACCAGACCTTCCAGACACAGATGTCTTTATATTAGAAATCCCTGCGACACATTCACTGCACTCAGATGATCTCCATTTCAATAATTGTGTGACTTCGAGCAACAATTGTCTGCACCTGTGTCGAATTAGAAGAGGCACCTCTAAAGGGGGCGAATGCTTATGCAATCACTTATTTTACATTTAATACTTTTAATGAATTGCTTTGTAGAAAACAGTCTTTTCTTTTGTTAAATTTAAAAAGCCACGATTCAGTATTGAAAAGCAACAACGGACGAGAACTTACAAGGAGACGACTACTTTGTATGGGCAGCGTGTATTTGGAAGAAACCACTGAGCATCGTGTTTGATGCAATTTCGCATGGTTTGATTGTGATTTTCTCTCAGTTTGAATCCTCTCTGAAACACTCGTTCATTACAGATACTCACTTTCGTACTGGTGAGCTTCTCAGTGTGAACGCGGCCCGAGAGTGTTCGATGATGAGCGGCCACTTGAGCGTAGTGATTGTAGTGAGAGGTGATTGCAGGGCTTGAATCCAGCTGTTAGACCTCAATCCTTCACCCTGCCATTAATGAATGTTAGTTCAGCACTTTCCTACTCACAGTTAGCAGAAAAAAAAATGACAGTTTTTTGGAATTTGTTTATTCTTTTCATAGCAAGTGTCGAGATTTCAAGTGTGAAAATAGAAGCGTATTATACAAGCGGGTGACAAACGAAAGAAAAAATCCAGAATAAATTAGTGGAGAAGCATAATAAATGCAAATTCTTTCACACAGGTACACTGCCTGGTACAATTAAGCAATTAACGTCCCGTCATGCTCTGCGGCATGTGTAAAAATGCTGAGCGGGCCCAGTTGATTCAGATTTTGGATCACACTATGGTTCATTGTTGGGGCGTGGATGGCAGGAGCTTCAGTCACATGGGCAGGCTGGTGTTTTAATGACATCTGTATTTAGATCTATAGGAATGACATGAGTGGGGTCAGAACATGTGTTCAACAGCACACATTTGATGGCCGTGACGCTTGTGCATTAGTGTGATATGAAAGGGGGGAAAAGGTCAAATCAATGCAGAGTTGACATGAGTGATCACCTTCAGTTTATGTGGAAACAGTTCTGTCTCGATGGGAGTGGTCTCTTCAAGGGTGCCTCCATCCATAGCATATGAGAGAACACGTTTCCGTGATCTCTCATGGTTTGATGGCTGTGAACGTTACAGTCGTCCTCAAATGTATTCATCTCCTTCCATTAAAGAAAAGGCAATATTCACAACAGTCACTCAAAAAACTAGAAACTGAAAAAAGTAATAATAAATAAAAATTTGCTAAATTATAATTTAGTGAAATAAGACATTGCTTTGGAATTGTGGTTGAAAAGAATAATTAAAAAAAATAAAAATAAAAAACAGTCCTGGACAAATTAGAGCACTTTGCTGATGAGCAGTGAAATCCAAACACCTGTCAGCAGGTGCAGAAGTCTGACTGAGAGTTACAGAAAACAAAATATTAATTTATAGGTCCCATCACACTTGTTTGCTTTAAAAAAAAAATTAAAAAAAATTCTGTTGAACCACAATTCAAAAGCAATGTCATTATTTTCTTTACATTTTTATTTATTATTACTTTTGTCAATTTCAGCTTATTTCAGTGACAGCTGTTGTTTTCCTTCTTCAATGGGAGGGTACAAATACATTCGAGGACGACTGTATGTGAATCATATGCTACAGACTCTATAGTCTCTATATCTCATCTCAGCTGAACACCTGTGTGTTGGGTCGTCTATCCACCATCACTACCAGGACACTAGATGAGGCACGATATTTTGAAGGAACGGTGTTTATCCCTCCAGTGTAGTTCTGGACTCTTGGAGAATCAGCGCCAAGGTGCACTGAAGCTGTTCTGGTGACTTGTAATGGCCTAAAACTTTTTACGGAAGACGCTTTATGTTGGTTTTCTCCTTTAATATCTTCTTGATTTTCTACTTATTAAAACTTTATTAAATACCAGTATTGCTAATGTACTTTTTTGACATTTTTTATGTTGTTGTTGTTCCAAACAATATCTGGCACAAGGATTTCCTTCAAGATTAATTAAGTTTTATCTTATCTAAATTTGTTTGGAATCTCTAGACTGTATTACAGCTTTAGAGATGAATATTAAGCCACTGTGACCACAGTACTCTGCCTCGTTCATCTGGTTCTTGGTGGAGCAGTTTTCTTTTTAA